>NC_060951.1:4743390-4772384 GCF_022045245.1 Lucilia cuprina
TCTAGTTCTGTTCTAGTTCTGTTCTAGTTCTGTTCTAGTTCTGTTCTAGTTCTGTTCTAGTTCTGTTCTAGGTCTGTTCTAGTTCTGTTCTAGGTCTGTTCTAGTTCTATTGTAGTTCTATTCAAGTTATGTTCTAGTTCAATTCTTGTTAAGTTCGTGTTCAGTTATAGTTCTAGTTCAGCTCTGTGTTAGTTTAGTTCAGTTCTTGTTCATTTCTAGCTCAGTTCTATCAATGTTTATATTTCTTCCATTATTTGTTATTAATTCTCACCTTAAACGGTTCACCAGTCCTTAATTTCTTTTGTCTCAACTTATCCAGACTAGGCGGTGCCACCAGCACAACATAGGGTTTCAAATCCGAAGCTCTTAAGAGTTTTAAACTTTGTGGATGTAAGTTGAGAACACATATTTTACCACTGGCCACAACAGTGCGTATGGCTTCCAAAGAAGTGCCTGAAATTTGAATGCAACCAATAAATAATTCCCTTAAATACATTTCTTTTTTTTTGAAGAAAAACTTACCGTAATAAGCCTTTTCATATTCACCATGTTCCACAAAACGACGAGCCAATATGTCGGCCTCAAAGGCCTGACGTGTTATGAAATGATAATCAACGCCGGGCACCTCACCCTCACGACGGGCTCTTGAAGTATCTGAAAAAAGAAAGAGGGTGATATTAAAGTAGGAATTTAATGCAAACGTTATATTTTTTTTTTAAATTTCTAAAGGTTTTGTAAAAAAAAATCCTACTATTTCAAAAGCTAATACTGCGTATTATGTTGTCAAAACTAGTTCAATAGTCAAATCTAATGGAATCAAGTGTTTATTGCTAGGGAAAGTTCAAAATTATTTGTAGGTTAGAAAAATGAAGTTTATTGAGCTTTTAGAAGCTTTTTTTCCATAGAAAAGGTGGATGAGTCCAAATACTAAACTTTACTAGTTGTGGGCTAAATACCTTTTTCCGATTTCTGTTTATTTGCTTTAACTTTGTCCTGAAGTAAATAAAAAACTACAAGGAAAAATTTTGAACTCTTAAAAGTTTTGCGCTAAGTTTTTCTTAATTACAGAGTAATTACTTAAAACTGTAGACTAATGTTTGGAAACTTACGTGGTACTGCAGCAGAAAATCTTTCTGAATCCGCCATTAAACGTTGACGCAATTCATGACGTCCTATATTGGGAGGACCTATAAGAACAATGGGACGTTTGTGAGTGGCACGGGGATAGTACAAGGCAACCTCTTCATAAGTGAGTATTTCCTCGGGTTCTGTTTCATCGGGGGCGGTGGTGGCGTACAAAGGATAACTGTTAGGAGAAGAAGAAAGAAAAGTGAAAACATTAATATCTCCAATACCTACATATCTGTTATATATACTCCGACTTACCCCGCTTCCGAGCTGGCCTTCTTTTTCTTTTTGCGCCCTTTGCGCGCACACAGCAAAGTTGAACCTTTGCTAGCACCCTCTTTGCCGCGATTTTTACCCTGTAATCCGGCCTCTTCGGCAATGGCCAGTTTCATGGTTTCTCTTTGATGCTGGAATGATTGACTAGGTATAAGACCAGCCAAAGTTTGGTCTTCCTCACCCTCTCTATAGGCCTGCCACCAGTTGGGATCTTCTCTCGAGATAACATGCAATACATCGCCCTTTTGAAAGCTAATGCCCAATTCGCGACAAGGTATATACAAATCATCCTCGGGATCATAATCAAAGTGGGCTCTAACATGTAATATAGCATTTTCACGATGTAGGCCGCCACCGGGTGGTGGACTGCCGGCGGGCACTATTAGGAATGTTAGAGTACCCTGCATGGTGCTTAGCAGGGCACACACTTCATTAACGGTCTTGCCTCTTAATTCTTGACCATTTACCTCGAGTATTTCATCGCCTTCGTGTAAAAGACCCGACTTTTCAGCGGCTCCTCCTCTTACTATGCGGCCTATAACCACCGCCTCGCCTTCATTGCGTACAGTGGCTCCCAGGGGTTCAGTCGATTTTTCAATTTGTATAATACGTATATTGTCATTTTGATCGTTTAGTATGCCAAAGCAGGCACTCAGGGGTGGAGAGTCGGGACGACCTGTCGGTTTCATATGAGCATAACCCGTCTGGCCGCCACTGGTAGCATTGTGAGGCGCTACATTGGGTGGCAAAGGCATGGCTCCGCGTTGAGCCAAAGGTGGTGGCACCACTGGTGGAGGCACGGCGGTACCCCTTAAAGAAGCCGACTTGGGTGGTACCGGTAAAGGAGGTGGTGCTGCTGCTGCTACTGTCACATTTGTACCACTGCTAGGCGATAGCGGCGGTTGCGGACTACCCGCACCACTTAAAGTAGGCGATGGTGTACCATCGCAATGTGTGGCCACACGATCGTGTGCCAATAGTAGACCCTCCATTTCATGACTGGTCAGTAAATTGCCCAATTCAATGGCTGAGGCTGAATTGGATTTGGCCAACAGCTCGACAATATCCTTTTGCAATTCCATGGCATTTGTACTGACGGGTTGATTGACTTTGGGTCGTCTACGTTGAAGGACAGCCTGACGGGCTGCTAAAGCATGAGCCACTCCCGGATTGGAGAGTATATTGTGGGCGGCCGACACTCGGCCGGCGAGTGTGGTCATGCCATTTTTGGTAAGTTGAGATTGTAGACGTGTCAGGGCGGCTATAAGATCACCATAACCTTAAGAATTCAAACAAAAAGAAACAATTCAATTTTAGTTTTATACACAACAAAAAAGCTTATAAAAGCTTTTTCAACTTACCCGTTATTTTCTCTGTTGCATCTTCATCTTCAATATAAGCTTCATTTTCCACTCCTACCACCGAACGTTCAGCCGCCACCGGTTGCTGTTGCTGGGCCGTTGACTTATTATCCTGCAAAGCTTTAAGTTTACGTGAGCCCCGTAAACTGGCGCGTAAGAATTCATTTTGTTGGGCAATACGCTCCTCCTCCTCACGGCGTCGTCGTAATTGTTCCTAAAACATAAAAAAAATATAGAAAATTATTTTAAATCCTTTTAAATTTATTTTAAAACTTTTTAATTTGCTTTTAATTATTCCTTTATATAAAACAAAAGCTTTCATCTTAATACAAATTCAAAAAGTTTTCGTTAAATCTTTTTCTTAAGCAATAAAAGTTTACTTTGTTCGTTTGCTTTATCTTTGGGTTCTTTTTTTCTTATTTTTTGTATAAATTATAAATGCAAATCCTATTTAAGGCGACAAAACTATCTGTTAAACAAATTCCTTTTTGTCTTTCATTGATTAAGCTCTTAGGGGTAGAAGAAATGAAAACTTTTATATTCATCTTTTTTTCATTTAAATCTTAATCCGTTAACAATTGTTGTTGTTCGTATTTCTTTAATTTAATTAATTGCATATACAGCAATAACAACAAATTTAATAGAGCAGAAAGAAAGAGAGACTATGTTTTGGCTTTAAGGCACATTTTTTACTTAATAAAGCTTTTTTTATGCACATATGTCACACTATCTATTGATAAAAACCTTATTTTCATAAAAAAGCTTTAATTTTTAAAAAGTTTTTTTTATAAATTTTGTTTAAAAAAAAACTTTTTTTAAAACTTTTATTTTCAAAAAAGCTTTTATTTATTTCCAAAGAACTTCTTTATTTTCAAAAAGTTTTTACTTGTTTTCAAAGAAAGCTTTTATTTAAAATTTGTATATTCAACAAACTTTTTATTTAAAAAGCTTATTTTCAAATAACAGATTTTTCTTATAAAGCATATGTCACACTATCTATTGATAAAAAGCTTATTTTCATAAAAAGCTTTAATTTAAAAAAAATTTATAAAAAGCTTTTGATAAAAGCTTTATTTCAAAAATAAAATTTAATAAAAAAGCTTATTAAAAAAAAAACTTTTCATAAAAAGATTAATAAAAAGCTTATTATCAAAAAGCTTTCTTTAAAAAACTTTTAACAAAAACTTAAAAAAAACTTAAAAAAGCTTACTTTCAAAAAAGCTGTCAATAAAAAGCTGATTTTCATAACAGCTTTTGTTAAACTTTGTTGTTTTCGCAAAAACTCTTCTATAACTAGCTTGTTTTCATAAAAGCTTCCAGTAATAAAGCCTTTTTCCATAAAAGCTTTCTTTAAAAAAGTTGTTTTCATAAAAGCTTTTAGTAAAAATAGACTTTTTAAATAAAAGCTTTAGGTAAAAAAGCACATTTTAATAAAAGCTTGTTTTTAGCGAAAGCTTTTGGGAAATAAGGTTATTTTTATTAAAGCTTTTGGTAAAGAAGCTTATTTCACAAAAACTTTTTATAAATAAGCTTATTATCAAAAAGCTTTTGGTAAAGAAGGTTATTTTTATTAAAGCTCTTGGTAAAGAAGGTTATTTTTATTAAAGCTTTTGGTTAAGAAACTTATTTCTTAAAAACTTTTTTATAAATAAGCTTATTATCAAAAAGCTTTTATAAAGATGCTTATTTTCATAATATATTTCTGTGTAAAAGCTGATTTAGAAAAAAATAAACTTATTATCAAAAAAGCTTTTTATAAAGAAACTTATTTTTAACATATTTGGGAGAAAAAAACTAGTTTTCATAAGAGCTTTTGGAAAAAAGCTAATTTTCACAAAAAATTTATTAAAAAAGTATGTTTTCATAAAAGATTTAGAAAGATAAAAGTTTGATTTCATAAAAGCTTTTGATAAAAAAGTTTATTTCATAAAAGTTTTTGATAAAAAAAATCATTTTTATAAAAGCTTTTAATAAAAAAAGGAAATTTTCTTAAAAACTTTTGGCAAAAAATTTGGCTTTCATAAAAGGTTTTAACAAATAAGCTTTTTTTATGAACTTTTTTTTTTAACGAAATTATTGTTTTCACAAACAATATCGCAAAAAACAACATTTGTATGTAATTTTTTTACAAAAATTAGAAAAGCTTTCAACAAAAAAAGCTCAGCTGGTTTGAATTTCATTATAAAATAACCACTTAATATACTCAACCATTAGTTACACTTAATGAGGTCAAATATGGCCTAACAGGTTAGACTGTACCTAACGACGCCGTTCTCCAGCCTAAAGCTTTTGTAATAGTTCTTCTAGTTGTTGCAAATTAACACAAAAGAATAGTGTCATTTTAAATGCCTATATGTTGGCTGCATTAGAAAAATTATAGAAAAATAAGAATTTCTTTTCTATTTTTTTCTGTTAAGCGTCAAATAAGTAGGAATGAAAAGGTTTATGTGTTGACAATTTAGAAACCTGTCAAGTGTTATTAAAATCGACAACAACACTAAATGTTCTGTCAATCATAAACTAAATGGATACATAAGAACATTTTTTTTTCTTCTAAACGACAACAAAAGGCGGTTAGATTTTTTATTTGTTTAAAGGTTTTAAAAAATTTTAGTTTTTTTGCTGTTGCAGTTGTAGGATTATGTTGGTGGAGGGTTGGGGGATGGGTTGTTTTGTAGTCTGCATATGACAAGTTAATTTTTCTTTTTGTTATTGTTTTCTTGCTAAACAAAAAGTATGTCAAATAACATATTTATTGGAATTTATTTTTCTGTATAAGATGCAACACTACAATGTGTGTAAAAGCTTTTAAGGGGTTTTGCAAAACTGTAAAGGTTACAAGGACGTTTCACTAATAATATTAATTAAGTTCATTTGAGATGAAAATTCAATGAATATAAACGATATTATAAAAAATGAAACAAAGTCGTACGATATTAAAAAAATGAAATCAAAAAAGCTTGTTGTCATAAAAGCTTCCATTAAAAAATTATTGTTTACTTAAAAAAATTTCATAAGAGTTATGGTAAAATAATGGATTTCATTGATTGATTAAAACTTTTGATAAAAAAGCTAGATTTTTTTTAAACTCTGCTAATAAGATTGATTTTATAAAGCTTTTTCATAACAAAATCTTGATTTACTAAAATCTTTTGATAAAAAAAGTTTAATCTCATTAAAGCTGAAATTTCATTTCATAAAAGCTTTTGGTAACAAGTTTAAAATTATAAAAGATTTTGGTAAAAATATTACGATTTCATAAAATCTTGCGATAAAAAGGTTTAAATTCTCTAAAGCTTTTGATAAATAGGCTAAAGTTCATAAAAGCTTTTGCTAAAAATGAATAATTTCATAAAAACATTAAAAAAGATTGATTTTATTAAAGCTTTAGATAAAAAGCTTAAGCTTTTGTTACAAACACTTGATCTTTTAAAATCTTTTAATAAAAATTTTAATATTATAAGAAAAAATTAAGAAAAAAGCTTTATTACACAAAAGCTTTTAGTAAAAAGTTTTTATTTTACATAAAAGCATTGCTGAAAAAGCCAGATTTTATAAAAGCTTTTAAAATATTTTTTTACATAAAAGTTCTGCTCAAAAAGCTTTATTTAATAAAAACTTTACATTTAAATGTTGACTTCATTAAAAAGTTAATAAAAAAGCTCGGCTTTATAAAAGCTTTGGGTAAAAGCTCTATTTTAGAAAAAGCCTTTGGTAGGAATGCTTGATTTCATAAACATTTTTGACAAAAGAGCTTGATTTCATAAAAGCTTTTTGATAAAAAAAGCTTGATTTCATAAAAGCTTTTAATAAAAAAGCTCGATTTCACAAAAAATTTTCGACAAAAAAGCTTGATTTCATAAAAGCTTTTGGTAAAAAAAAACTCGATTTCATAAAGTCTTTTGGCAAAAACTTGATTTCATAAAAACTTTTGACGAAAAACTTGACTTCATAAAAGCTTTTGATAATAAAAGCTTGACTTCATAAAAGCTTTTACTAAAAAAGCTTGATTTTATAGAAGCTTTTGACAAAATAGCTTGATTTCATAAAAGCTTTTGATAGAAAAGCTTAATTTTATAAAAGCTTTTGACAAAAAAGCTTAATTTCATAGAAGCTTTTGAAAAAAAAGCTTAATTTTATAAAAGCTTTTAACAAAAAAGCTTAATTTTATAAAAGCTTTTGACAAAAAAGCTTAATTTCATAGAAGTTTTTGATAAAAAGCTTGCTTTTACAAAAGCTTTTAACAAAACTTCTTTTTGTTACAAAATTTTCTATCAAAAACTTTTGATTACATAAAAGCTTTCATAGAAAATTCTTAACAAGTTAAATTAATATCTTTCCCACGAAACTTGACCCACTTTTTTATAAAAAAGAAATTCTTTTTAAGTTAAACAAACATTTTTTTTTTTGAGGAACTACCAGAAATTATCAAATTTTTCTACCAGCTGATAAGAATTTTTTTGAGTTTTTTTTTTGCTTAAATTACAAAATCATATTTACGTCATGTCAAAAATAACTTCATAATAATTTATTGCTGATTTTTATATTTCAATTCGAGTTTAAACAGCAACAACAATTTGTTAAATATATTATCACCTTTAACTTGAACAGCAAAAAAAAAAAAAGTAATTTGTGTAAAATTATATTTTGATGAGATCATCAGTATACAATTTTTATAAACAAATTTTCACTTAACAAAACAGACCTTGCAGCAAATGCGTTTTTATTGAAAAAAATATACTTATTCAGATAAAAGTTATAGTAACAGGGTTCAGATAACGGTTCCTTTCTTAAAAATGAAATAAAACATCAACAATTTTAAAAACTTCAAAAAGTTATTAAAACATTAAGCTTTTAAACATAAAAGCTTTATTATTAAAAGCTTTTATATTAAGCTTTTATTTAAACTTTAGTAGCTTTTAAAATCCTAAAATACAACAAAGTTAAAAGCTTTTTAAATCCATTAACAAAAAATAAAAAAATTACAGTAATGCTCAGGTTTCGTGTTTGACAGATTGCCTTGTTTTAAAGGATATTATAACATTTTATACATCATTGGAAAGGAAATTGTGTCTATTTTTCAAATATATAAAAATAATTTCATTTTTATAAAATTTCTAAAAGAAATTTTGTTATAATTATCAAATTTAATATTTTGTTAAAATTTTCACTCAGTGGTCTTTGTATGCGATTGTTTTCTTTATAAATGAAATAAATCAGACATATCATATATCATTGGAAAGGAAATTATATCTACTTTTTGAATATATAAAAATAACTTCATTTTTATAAAATTTCTAAAAGAAATTTTGTTAAAATTATCAAAATTATAATATTTTGTTAAAATTTTTACTCAGTGGTCTTTGTATGCAATTGTTTTCTTTGTAAATGAAATGAATCAGACAAATTATATATCAATGGAAAGGAAATTGTGTCTACTTTTTAAATATATACAAATATTTTCATTTTTATAAAATTTCTAAAAGAAATTTTGATAAAAACTACAAAATTATAATAAAATTAAGATTTGAATTAATGATCTTTGTATGTAATCATATAACTTATAAATCAAATCAATCAGATATATTATACATTACTGGAAAGGAAATTGTGACTACTTTTTGAATATATCTAAATAATTTAATTTTTATAAAATCTCTAAAAGAAATTATGTTAAAAACTGCAAAATTATAAAAAAAGATAAATATTTGTAAAGTTTTTTTTAAAGAATGTTAACTTTGGCCCACTGTAGCGCTGTCTGCGTTAAAATTTATGAAATATTTCTTTAATATTCTGAAAGCCTAACATGTTCTTTAGTATAAAGCGAAATTTTGTTTAAATCGGTTGAATTTTTATAAAAATTTGTTTAATATTTATAAAGTTTTAAATGAATTATGATTTGTTTAAATAATGTTAATTTTGGTCCACTGTAGCACAGTCTGTTTAAAAATTTATGCAATTTTTCTTCAATATTCTGAAAGCTTAACATGTTTTTTATTAAAAAGCGAAATTTTGTTTAAATCGGATGAGTTTTTATTAAAATTTGTTAATTATTTATAAAGTTTTAAATGAATTATGTTTTTTTTTAAATAACGTTAACTTTGACCCACTGTAGCCCTGTTTGTGTTAAAATTTATGAAATTTTTCTTCAATATTCTGAAAGCTTAACATGTCCTTTATTATAAAGCGAAATTTTGTTTGAATCGGTTAAGGTTTTATTAAATTTTTTCAATATTTGTAAAGTTTAAAATGAAGTATAATTTGTTAGGATTGTGTTACCTTTGACCCACTGTAATGTAAGGGGATTGAAATTTTTTCATAATTTTGTTAAAATATTCTGCAAGCTAAACTTATCCCCTGTCAGCTAATATAGATTTTGTGTAAAATGGTTAAGTAGTTTAGAAGTTCTACTTAGTTTAAGGTAACACTTTTAGAAATTGCACTTACTTATATTTTAACTACTGTAGCGCCCTCTGTATTATGAAATATGAAGTATTTCATTGATATCCTAAAAGCTTAACATGTTTATTATAGTTATGCAAAATTTTGTCTAAATCGGTTAAGTTTTTATTAAAATTTGTTTAATATTTGTAAAGTTTTAAATTAAGTGTATTTTGTTAAGAGGGTGTTACCTTTGGCCCACTGTACTCTTAAGGGAGTAAAAAATATTTTGATTTTTTACAAATATTCTGAAAGTTAATGTTGTTCTCTATTAGTCCATATAAGATTTGCTTAAAACATTTGATTGTTTCAGAAGTTATGCTTAATTTAAGAAAACACTTTTTATAAATATTTACCAAAACATTTTGTTATTTGATCAATTTAGCATTTTTTTTGAAGTGAATACCCTTAATATTTTTATTAAATCTGGTTTTTGATTTTGTCTAGTGAAAAATAAAAACCACTTGCCTGTTGTTGTTTCAAATACTGGGAACGTGTTATGGGAACACCCCTTTTCAATTGAGAAGAATTTCTACGCACAAAATATTGCTGCGATTGCTGTTGAGAAACAGCAGAAGGTAGAGTTTGTTGATGTTGCAGGTTTTGTAATTGTTGTTGTTCATTATTATTATTAGTTGTTAATGATAATTGTTGCATTTCAAATGCATTTATTGTTGTTGTTGTTGTTGTTGTTGGATATAATGCATTATTAATATCACTATCTAGTAATTCTACTAGTTTAACATTATTATCATCATTATTATTAATATTATTGTTGGTGTTGTTGTTATTATTAATATTGGCACTTTTGTTGTTGTTATTATGATTATTGTTTAAAACACTACAATTATTATTATTATTTTCCATAATGGCAGTTGTTGTTATACAGTTAGCATTATTATTATTATTGTAACCCTTACAGTTGTCATTGTTTGCTGCAACTGCTGTTAAAGCTGTGCTGGAGTTTATTTTAAATGCTGCTGTTGCTGCTGCATTTGTTTTATTGTTGTTGTTGTTGTTCTCTATTAAATCTAGTCCATGCAAATTGACACCCTCAGTTGTGTCTTCATTATTATTATTATTAATATTTTGTATGGCGTTAGTATTTAAATTGTTAAAGTTATCGCCTAAACATAAATTTGTTTGATTTGTCACATTAATTAATTGTTGCTGTTGCTGATTTGGCACATTGTTTGCTGTTGTTGCTGCTGTTAGGGGTGCGCTGGCGGCATCCAATGTTATGCTTAAGGTGGAGACCACCATTTTTTGTTTGTTGTTTTTTGTTGATTTTAAACAAATTTTGAAATGTCTTTAAGATTTATCACAATAGGGGACCTTTGAGTTAAATATTTAAAAAAAATGCTTAAAGTTGGCTACAAACTTTTCGATGTAACTTGCAAGAAACTGCACCGATCAAAACAAAATTTGCAAGATCCATAGACGACATGGTAAGCTTTCAAAATCATGTCTTATAAAAAGAAAAGTTTTAACATAGCGAAAATTATCAAGTTTCAAAGTTGACCACTTTTGTTTTAGTAAAATGGTTTTTTTAAAGCTTTGAATATAGCTTTGAGCAAAGGTCAGGTTGTACTTATTATATATCATTGGAAAGCTTAATGTGTCTACTTTACAAATATGAGAGCTTTTTTTAATTTAGAAAGAAAACCTAGAACACTTTTAGCTAAAATTCGGAAATTTTTTGATTTCAAAATTTTCATTTAAGTAAAGAGGTTTATTAAGAGCTTTTAATATAGCTTTGGGCAAAGGTCAGGTTATACTTTTTATATATCATAGGAAAGCTTAATGTGTCTACTTTACACATATATAAATACTTTTTCATTTAGAAAGAAAACCTAGAACACTTTTATGTAAAAATAGCAAAAATTTTGATTACAAAATTTTTATTTTAGTAAAGAGGTTTATTAAGAGCTTTCAATAGAGCTTTGGTTAACGGTCAGATCATACTTATTATATATCACTGGAAAGCTTAAGGTGTCTACTTTACAAATATGTAAATATTTTTTAATTTAGAAAGAAAACCTAAAACACTTTTAGGTAAAATTCCAAATATTTTTGATTCCAAAATTTTTGTTTTACTAAAGAGGGTTATGTGGAGCTTTTAATATAGCTTTGGCTAATGGTAAGATTATACTTATTATACATCACTGGAAAGCTTAATGTGTCTACTTTACAAATATATAAATCTTTTTTAATTTAGAAAGGAAAACTCAAAGACTTTTAGCTAATATTTGGAAAATTGTTGATTCCAAAATTTTTTATTTCAGTAAAGAGTTTTATTTAGAGCTTTGGATACAGCTTTTGGAAATATTCTGATCATAGTTATTATATATCATTGGAAAGCTTAAGATGTCTACTTTACGAATATGTAAGCCCTTTTTATTTAGAAAGAAAACCTAGAGCACTTTTAGCTAACACTCGGAAAATTGTTGATTCCAAAATTTAGCAAAAATATTTACATAGAGCTTTTAATAAAGCTTTTTTCTACTTATTGTATATCATAGAATAGCTTATAAAGTGTATTTTTTGAAAATTATTATTACTTTACATTTAAGTTATTTATTGTAATTTTTTTTATTGTTGTTTATTGCAATTGTTTAAAGGTTTTCATAACTTTTTGTTTGTCTTTTAAAGTACTTTCCTGTTTGAATAGTTATTATTCTTTAATTTTTTTTTTGTTAGTAAACTTTTTTTCCGTTCTACTACCTACAATTGACAGTACGTGTTTGGCATTAAATTACCAATAATATGTTTTGTTCGAAAACAAAATTATTATTATGAAAAAAATGTTTTTTTCTGCTTTAAGTTTAATTTTTTTTTTTTGCGTGAGTCATGTTGTAAAAAAGGGGAATTTAAGTTTTTTTTAGAAAAGTTAAAGATTTTTTGTTTATTTAAACAATTATGATAATTATGCAATATTTTTTTTTTTTGGGTGTTAAATTGTTAAATATTTTGTTTAAATATAAAAATTTGATGTTGTTAAGTTTAATTTAAATAATAAATATAAATTGTCATTTGTTATTAATTTTTAGAAATTTTTAACTTAAATAAAAGTAGTTGTTGTTGTTTAATAGTAAATTAAATTTAAAAGTTCTATCTTTAGTTTTAACAAAGTTATGAGATTTTAAAAAAATTTAGTTTTTTGAAAAAAATATGTTTGAAAATTTTTGTTTTTAATAAAAACTTTTCTTAGAAATTTATAAATTTTTTTGAAATTTTTGTGATTTTAATGAAAGTAGATGATGAAACCTTTTTATTAATAAAATTTTGTAAAAATTGCTAAATTTTTACAAAAGTTATGGAAATTTCAAAAAATTGCTTTTTTAAAAAATTTTGCTAAAAAAATCTAAAGCCAATTAAATGAAAGTTAATTATTTAAAAATAAAAAAATTGCTATCATTAGCTTAAGTTTTATAAATGTTATAAAACTTTAAAACAAACACTTTTTTCAATACTTAATGTCTGTTAACGTGAGATCTTAAGTTAAAGATTTCTTAAGCTATTAAAGCAAATTTTAATAAAATTAGTGAAATTTTCTTTTTAACTTCTTTGTTTATAATTTTATTTAAATTAAATAAATTGTTGTTGTTATTTTTATTTTTACAAATTTTAAATTTGTGCTCAATTTTAATTAATTTCACTTGAAATTTTTATAAACATGTCCGTCTGTCCGTCCGTCCGTCCATCCATTCAACTACACACATTTAAATTTTAAGCTTTAAATGTACATAATAAAATTTTTCCAAAACAATGACATTTAAACAAATTAAAACAACAACAACAATAATAATAAAAATATATATACAAAAAATTCTTACGTCTTTTTTTTTCAAACAAAATATAAAATTTTTATTTGTGAAAAAAGCACGAATACGTGTTTTGGTTCATTTATATTATATATGTATATATTTACTCTAAACTAGTGGTAAATATATGGGGAAATACTCGAGTAACATAGCTAACGAATTGAACTGATAATGTTTGAAAAAACAAAAAAAAAAGATTTTTTAATTAAAAACAAATTTTTTAAAGAATTTTCCATATTTTAAACAAATTTGGCATTTTTGTTATCATAGAGGATGACTAATTTTTGTTGAAATAAAATGTTAATAAATTATTTATAAAGTTACCTCAATTTTAAACAATATATAAATCGTAAAATATCCATAAACTTTAAAAATAAACAAAAATTTTAAGAATAAACAAAGCAAATTTTTCAATACTTTAACATTCTCAAAGAAAAGTGTTGCCAATTTTGAATAATTTTTAAAAAAATTATTCATTTTATACTTCCCTATAATCTAAGTTGCCAAAAATTTGCAATTAAAACCAAATTTTCTTTCAATTTAACATTTTTTCCTAAAAAGGTGTTGCCAACTTTAAAGAATTTTTTTGAAAATGTATTCATTTCATTCTTATCTATAATCTAAATCGCCCAAAATTTGCAATTAAATTAAATTTTTCTTAAAATTTCAGGTTTTCTTAAAAAAAGTGTTGCCAACTTTTACTTAAAACTTGCCAATTTTTAACTTAAATCAACCTCAATAACTTACTCTTAACAAATTCTAATGAAAGACTAAGAAGAATTTTAGTCAAATTTTATAACTTTTCTCAAAAAAGTGTTGCCAACTTTAAAGAATTTTTCGAAAATTTCTTCATTTAATTCTTTATTATAACCTTAAACCCCTTACATTTGCAATTATACTCAGTTTTTCTTTAAATTTCATATTTTCTTAAAAAAGTGTTGCCAACTTTTACTTAAAACATAATAATTTTTTGGTTAAACCATCCTTAATCAGTTACTCTTAACGAATTCTAACAAAAAACACAAAACGTTAGGCAATTTTTAAAAATTTTCTTAAAAAAGTGTTGCCAACTTTAAAGAATTTTTCGAAAATTTATTCATTTTATTTATCACTATAACTATAACCCCTAAAATTAGCAATTTAACCAAATTTTTCTTTAAATTTCAAATTTTCTTAAAAAAAGTGTTGCCAACTTTTCTTTAAAATATGTTAAATTTTACCTTAAATCAACCCTTACAGCAGAATTCTAATAAAAAACTAAACATTTTAGTTAAATTTTTAAATTTTTCATAAAAAAGTGTTGCCAACTCTATAACAAATTTAATTAAAGCGTTAATTTTTTACTTTGAAATAAACTTTATAACTAATCAACTTAACTTTATAACTAATCAAAAAAAAAAAACTAAAAATTTTAGCCAAATGTTCAAAATTTTCTCAAAAACGTGTTGCCAACCTTTTCAGAATTTATTCAAAAACAGGTTCAATTGTTGCTTGAAACGAATTCCTAGTTCTTGGGACCATTTCTTGCTACTTAAAGCTATGATTTTTAACGAAATTTAGAAATTTTCTCGAAAAGTGTTGCCAACTTTTAATGAAAAACGTTTAATATTCAACTAAAAACGATTTTTAGGTGATTTTTTTATGACATTTTGAAAGAATTTACCACATAAGTTAAACTTTTCCTTTAATTTTTTAAATTAAACAGGAAAGTTTTAATAGAAATATAAAATGTTTACATCTTTATGCTTTTAATATTTATTTTCAAAATCTTAACAAAATTGTGCAAAAAAAAAAAAAAAAATTATTTTTCACATTTAAAAAACAAATCTATTAAGAGTTGCCAATTTAAAAAAGACTTAATTTGTCAAATTTGAAACTTTTCTTAATTAATTTATAAGGAATTTAACTTTTATTTTAGACTTCTACAAAGTTATGGGAATATTGAATCAAAAAAAGTGTTGCCAACTTTTTAACATTTAAAAAAATATGACAAAATGTAAATGAAAAATTTACTTTTTTTTAAACGAGTTTTATCTAAATTGTTTTTAAAATCTTGAAAAATTGTTTTCTTTTTTATCGAAAACTAAACTTTTTGCTTAATAGCGTTGCCAATTTACTATTTTTTATGAAAAATTGTGTTTTAATGGCGTATTTTGAGTGAGTTTTTGTTGTCTTTATTTAAGCCTTAAATCTCCTTGTTTTTAAACATTTTATCTGGGTAGTGTTACCATTTTCACAAAAAAGTGTTGCCAACTTTGAAAAAAAAAAAATAAAATTTAGCTAAATTGCTTTCTTTATAATATTTTTAATGTTATTATGTCTTGTTCACTTTAAATTGTGTTAAATTATGATTTAAAAAAAAGTGTTGCCAACTAGAAACATTTTTTAATTTTGTTTGAATTTTTTTAGATTTTTTGTATGTTTTTTGTTATTTCTTTTTTAAATTATGAAAAATTATGAATTTTTTAGAAAAGTGTTACCAACTTTAATTTTTTTTGTTTAATTTAATAAAAAAAATCATATTTTTTAAGGAGTGTTGCCATCTTTTTAATATTTTTTTTTTAAGTTTTGTTTGAAATTTATGGAAATTATAAGGAATTTATTAAGTGTTTTTAGAAACTGTTTTAAAAATTATATTATTTATTGAAGAGATGCCAATTTTTTACTGCTTTTTCTTTGGAAATTAAATTTGTTGCTAATTTTTGATTTAAACTTTTAATATTTTTTCTTTATATCTTTTTATATTTAATATTATATTCACTTTTTTATCTTTTAACAATAATTTCCATTTACAACTTTAAAATATTTCTCTATTTTAATTCTTTAAATTATTTAATTATTTCAATAAATATTCTGTTTTTTAACATTTTCCAGTTCATTCACTCGTACATATTTCGTTTTTTTTTTTAAATTCATTTCATAACAATCACTTTAAAAGGAATTCACAAACATGACTGACGTTTACATTATGTTAGCAGGAGGTATGAACACTTTACATTTAAAACTCTACTACTACTCCCCCTCATACCTTTATTTTTCTATAGAATTATTTTAAAATAAACATTCTTTTTTTCAAATGTAATTCTTTGTAATTTGTTTATTTTTTTAATATAATTTTCGTAACTCGTTATTTATTTAAAAATTTCGTTTTTTTCCACCGTGTTTTTTTTTTTTTTTTTTTGCGTTTTAAAAATGTTTTGTTTGGCCAAAACAACAAACGTAAACTGATTTACCTAAAACCGTCGATTGGTTGGGTTTGGTTAGTTGGTTACACTTGCACTCACCACTACGTCAACAGCAAGCAAAAGCAACAACAACGACAATAGCAATATTACATTGCAGAGTACTTTATTTGTATTTTTGAGTATTGTGAGTTTTTGTTACTCTTCTTTTCTCTGTTTTTGTTTTGGTCTTTGACGGGGTTGGAAAATTTAGTATTATTGTACTTTTTGCTAAAGTCTAAAGTCTAGGAGACAGATTGGCAAAGACTTATCCATGGAGTGTTCAATAGAGTAGTCCAAAGAATAGTTAGTAGTGTAGTCAAGAGATTAGTAAATAGGTTAGACAATACTAGTCAATAGTTCAGTCTATGGACTAATCAATAATTAATAGACTAGCTAATAGATTAGTCAATAGATTAGTCAATAGACTAATCAATAGACTAGTTAAATGTCTAGTCAATAGACTAGTTAATAGTTTAGTCTATAGACTAATCAATAGTCAATAGACTAGTCAAAAGCCTAGTCTATAGACTAATCAATAGTTAATAGACTAGCTTGATTTTAAACTAGAGCTAACCTTTAGCTCTTAAACTAATCGAAAGTCTAGTTTGAACGAAAGTTCAGAGTCTAGTTTGTAGACTAGTCTATAGTGTAATTTGTAGACTTATCTACAGTCTAGTTTGTAGATTAATCTAAAGTCTAGTTCATAGTCTAGTTTGCGGACTTGTCTACAGTCTAGTTTGTAGACTAGCCTAATCTAAAGTCTAGTTTGTAGACTAGTCTAATGTCGAGTTTTTAGACTAATCTAAAGTCTAGTTTATAGACCAGTCTAAAGTCTTGTTTATAGACTAGTATATAATCCAGTTTATAGAATAGTCTATATTCTAATTTATAGACTAGTTCACAGTCTTGTTTGTAGACTAGACTAAAGACTAGTTTGTAGACGAGTCTAAAGTCTAGCTCTTTGTTTAGACTATAGTCTAGTTGGTAGACTAGTCTAAAGTCTAGTTTGTAGACTAGTGTTAAGTCTAGTTTGTAGACTAGTCTAAAGTCTAGTTTTTAGACTAGTTCATAGTCTAGTTAATAGACTAGTCTAAAGTCTAGCTTGTAGACTAATCTGAAGCCTAGTTTAAAGTTTATTTCATAGTCTACTTTGCGCACTTGTCTATAGTCTAGTTTGTAGGCTATTCTAATCTAAAGTCTAGTTTGTAGACTAGTCTAATGACGAGTTTTTAGACTAATCTAAAGTCTAGTTTGTAGACCAGTCTAAAGTCTTGTTTATAGACTAGTATATAGTCTAGTTTATAGAATAGTCTACATTCTAGTTTGTAGACTAGTTCATAGTCTTGTTTGTAGACTAGACTAAAGACTAGTTTGTAGACGAGTCTAAAGTCTAGCTCTTAATTTAGTCTAAAGTCTAGTTGGTAGACTAGTCTAAAGGCTAGTTTGTCGATTAGTCTAAAGTCTAGTTTGTAGACTAGTGTTTAGTCTAGTTTGTAGACTAGTCTAAAGTCTAATTTTTAGACTAGTTCATAGTCTAGTTTATAGACTAGTCTAAAGTCTAGTTCGTAGATTAGTTCATAGTCTAGTTCGTAGATTAGTTCATAGTCTTGTTTGTAGACTAGTCTAGTTTGTAGACTAGTCCATAGGCTTGCTAAATAGTCAACTTTTTGCAGAAATGTACTTAAGTACATTTCAAAACTCCAACTATCCATGTCTGGCCACTAAAACAAACGTTAACAAAGATAAGAGGGTAATATCATTGTCGGCGACGCCGTTTTTGTTGTTGTTATGGTACCGTACACAGTTGTTAACCAAATATGTTGGTTGGTAACGCTTAACGCTAAATATTTGTACTGTAATGTGTGTGTGTGTGTTCGTGTAAATGTGTCTACAATTTGTAGGCGATATATCGGATACAATTTGTTCAGAAAACAAACAAAAAAAAATGATTAAAAATATTAAAGAATATAAAATCGTGACAATATCACTTCTAGAATGAGTAAATGGTGAAGGAGTACAACAAAATGACAGGGAAAGAGAGAGAGAGTTATACAAAAACAAAGAGTTTAAGGGAAATTTAGAGAAAAAATTTGCCGTTTTTTAGTTTGTTAAAGGTGAATATGGAGAGAGAGTTTGACAAAGAAAGAAAATTGACCATATTTGTTTTAAATGGGTTAATAGTATTAACAATTTTAAATTAAAATTGCCAAAATTTTAAACATTTTAATAAAAAACGAAAAGTAAAACATTTTTAAATAGAAAACACTTTAAAATTCTTTATTAAGATAAACATAAGAAAGAGTTAGAGAGAAACAGAGAGAGAGGCTAAATCTTAAGAGTGCTGGAGTAAACTTAAACATATTGTATATCAAATTAAAGGAAATTAGGTGTACTTTCAAAACATGTACAAAAAATTAATATTCAAAGAAGAGATTTTAAAGAATTTTAAACAAAACCTCAGCCAGATAAAAAGTTTTTAAAATTACCCCTTTTTAGGAAAATTTTCTATTTTGAAAGCCCTTAACTTAGGTTTTACTTAAAGGATTTTCTTTTCTTATAATATTATGAAAGCACCACATTGGCTTTATCTATATGCTGATATTTATCAGACACGTTTAAAAATTTCAGAAGTTATATTCACTTTAGTGAATATAATCCAATTTGTTCCGTTTTTAAAAAGTGTTTGACTTTGTGCGGCTGTAACTTAAGTTGTAATTGAATTTATTAAAACTTTTGACACAATTTGGAAAGCTTATGACTTGATCTTTAAATAAACCCAAATTTATTACAATCGGTTTAAAACTTTCGACATTACTTTCATTTTGGTTTAAATAACGGTTTTAGGACTTTCCAAAAAGTGTTTTGACTTTAAGAGGCTTTAACTTTAGTTCTACTAAAACTTATTAAAACTTTTGACAGAATTTTGTAAAGCTTATGACTTGATCTATAAATAAACCAAAATTCATCTGAATCGGTTTAAAACTTTTGATATTATGTTCATTTTGGTTTAAATAGCGATTTTTGGAATTTTCAAAAAGTGCTTGAGTTTGAAAGGTTGTAACTCCATTTGTATTCAAACTTATTAAAACTTTTGACATGATTTGGAAAGCTTATGGCTTGGTCTCTTGATGTCTCAAAGCTTATAGTGATCGGACAAATAATTCGGAAATTATAGTTGTTTTTATGAAGCCATCCCATTTTTCAGCTTCATTTAACATTTTTTGACTGTTTCAAAAAGTGTTACGAGTTTGTAAGGCTGTAACTATAGTTTTAGTTAAATTTATTAAAACTTTAGACATAGTATGAAAAGCTTATGACTTGATCTATTTATATAAAAAGAGTTCAAGACAATCGCTTAAATTTTTCAGAAGTTATGTTAATTTTTTGTTTTTAGTTCATTTCTTTATCTTTTTAAAAAGTTATGGATTTTGTGAGGCTATAACTTTAGTTTTAGTAGAATTTATTAAAACTTTGGACACAATTTGAAAAGCTTATGACTTGATCTATTTATTTAAAAAAGGTTCAAGAAAATCGCTTAAATATTTCAGAAGTTATGTTAATTTTTTAGCTTCACTGAAAATGTTTTACAGTTTCAAAAAGTGTTGGACTTTGTGAGGCTATAACTTTAGTTTTAAATAAATTTTTGAAAACTTTTTACACTATTTAGAAAGCTTATGACTTGGTCAATTTATAAGAAAAGGTTAAATATTACAGAAGTTGGGAGGTTTTGAAAGTTTGCCTTAAATGCTTAGTTTGCAAGAATTTCTAAAAGGAGGATTTCTTTTAACTTTGTGACTTTCCTAGGTCATTTATCGGAATACCAGGAATCAGTTGGAAGGTTTTGAAGGTCTGCCTTATATATCGGAATAGAAGGAATTATTTATAGATTTTTTCAAAATTTTTCGTTTATTTTTTTAAACAAATTTCTATATTATTTGTTATTTAAAACTTTACTTTAGTTACACACTAATTTAACATGAAAATATATTCAATGTTAATTAGTTTAAACAAAAATTATAATAAATAAACTTGAAAAACTACTTTTTGTAAATAAAAATACGTTTTTTCGAAAAGAAAAAAAAAACACTAATGATAATGAATGAGAAATTTACAACTTGTCGTTAAAAGAAAACCTGTAGTTAATTTAACTAAATTTTAATGAGGAAAAATTTTATAAATTGAACGTGTTTTATTCGTGTTTATAAAACTTTTAAAAAAATTATTTTAATGTTATTGTTATGATTACATAATTTGTTATTAATAAATTGTTTATTTTATAATTTTTTTCTTTTTTTTGAAAATTTATTTCATGAACCTAATTACTCTACTCTAGACTCCCTCTCTTAGTAAATTTATCCCTTATTAATTACTATAATTAACAAATTGTTGTTGTATTCTTTGTTTGTTTACATTTCTGTTTACCTTAGGCAAAGACATTGCAATTGCACTTGTTTAACAATGATTTGGTTATATCCAATTGGTTATATATGCGCCCTTGCTCTCTCGCTCTCTTTAACCCTCTCTGTTATAAAAATGGTTGCCAGGAAGCAGAATTTAAGGGAAATTTTGTGTTATCACCTTTATTTAACATAATGTTAAAGGGATTACATTCATTTGAAATATTCTTAATTTTAAGAAAAATTTAAAATTTCACTTTACCAAAAGTTTTTTTTTTGGAAAATTTCTTTTCTCTATAATTTCAAAACTATTGAAGCGATTTTCCTAAATTTCAGCACATGATTAAACCAAGACATTAGCTTTCAAAATTATATAAAAAGTTTTAATTATATTAAGTATAACTGGACTTACAGCTGCTCAAATTATGACATTTTTGGCCAAGATAATAAAAAAAGATAATAAGCTAAAACCAATCTAACTTTAGAAAAACATAACCGTTTAATACAAAATTTGGTTTATTTGGTTTTGAAATTATATGAAAAGTTTTAATTATGTTGTGTACAACTGGACTTATAGCCTTTCTAATTAAGCCATTTTTCGGGAAGTACAAAAACAGTAAAGGAAAGAACATAGTTTATATATTAGTTAACCGTTTAATATAAAATTTGGTCTACAAATAGATCTAGACTTAAGCCTTCAAATGGCTTCAAAAAGACAAGTGAAAGAGGACTTATTTAGTCCCAAAGTAAGCCACGTTAAGCAGCAGTAAACAGAGATAGTGTTCTAGCCTGTGAGACCTGAGCACATGGGTTTCATTCCCACTAGAGACATTTTTAAGTAAGCGCGCGACAAACCCGAAAAAGCCCTAGATGTATAAGGATTCGATGTAACTTGCATCTTTTCACAAAATATTTTATTAAATAGTAACTAACTAAAAAACTTACTAACTAACTAAATACCTAATTAACTTACTAACTAGTAAACTATCAAAAAGACTTACTAACAAACTGACAAACAAACTAGGTAAATAACTAACTAAACTAACTAATTAATGAACTAACTAACGAACGAACATTCTATGTAACTAATTAACTAACTAGCTAATAAGCTAACTAACTAGCCAACTTACTAGCAAACAAACTAATCAACTAACTTACTAACAAACAAACAAACGAATCAAGTAACTAACTAACAAATAAACAGGAAACAAACTAAACTAACTAGTTAACCACATAAGTAACTGACTAATTAACTAACTAACCAACTTACTAAGCAAGTAACTAGTCAACTAACTAACGGAGTTTACTTACTTAGTAAGTTGACTAGTAAGAAAGTATGTAAGTAAGTAAGTAAGTAAGTAAGTATGTATGTATGTATGTATGTATGTAAATAAGGAAGTAAGTAAATAAGTAAGTAAGTTAGTAAGTAAGTAAGTAAGTAAGTAAGTAAGTAAGTAAGTAAGTAAGTAAGTAAGTAAGTAAGTAAGTAAGTAAGTAAGTAAGTAAGTAAGTAAGTAAGTAAGTAAGTAAGTAAGTAAGTAAGTAAGTAAGTAAGTAATCTATCTATCTATCTATCTATCTATCTATCTATCTATCTATCTATCTATCTATCTATCTATCTATCTATCTATCTATCTATCTATCTATCTATCTATCTATATGTTTGATACATACGTGTTATTATTGATCAATTTAAGGGTCCTGAAAGCTACAGTTAAGAAAATAACCTAATTTAAGTTGCTGTTTAAACTCTTCTTATTTTATGTGAAAAAATGGCATTAAATTCAAAAAATCTCTTAACATAATCAAATTTAAATAATTTACTTTCCCGCTGAAGAAGATTTAGAAAACAGAAACAAACTATAAAAACAAACATATCACACCAACTGACAACTGCATTAATTAACATATGAATGGTAAAAACAAGCAGTCTGTATATTTTAAGGTACTATAACGAACCAGTTCGAAAAAAATGACAAGTTTTAGAAAAATAAAATAAATAAAATTAAATAAAGAAAAAAAAAATACAATATAAATAATAAATAAATAAGCCCTGAAAACCAGTAGCATTGAAATGACGTAGTTTTTTTTTTAAACAAAAAATAAATGCAAGTGATTTGTTTTTTTCACATACTAGTTTTGTTTTTGCAGAATAAAAACAATGACAGAATTAACATTTAAATTTAAATAAAATAATTTTTTACCTTTTATGTTATTCTCTTTATTTCTGTGTTTCTCTCTTTTTTCTCTGTCGTTTAAGGAGTTTCCATAAGATTGCAATTTTTTTAACTCCAAACTTTATTAAATGTCATTTAAACTATATTTTATTCTTTTCCAGATTTTTTTTTTTTTTTTGGACAAAAAATGTCAAAGTTTAAAACTATAGATCTTGGGAGCTTAAAAAAAAAGTTGTTTGTTCTTTTATTGCTGATTCTTTTTCACTATTCACAAACGCTTAACACTTAAGCCGTTGGCCATCAGCAACTAAACGTTGTTTTTTTGTTCTCCATCTCTCACATGTTGACAAATTTTTACACAAAAATGGCAAAAAAGAATCAACAAAATCAAGGGTTTTGTAAGTAATTTTTACAAATCTTTTATAAATCACAAAAAAACGAAAGAATGGAAATATAAATCGAAGTTAAAGACAAAAATTTTGTAATAGTTTACAAGAAATAAAACAAATTATCAAACAAGTCAACTTTTTTAACAAAATTTTCTATAAAATTCATAAAACTTTTCAATCCAAAAGTTTTTTTAAGTAAATCTTTCAAATTTAACAAAAAACAGCGATTTTATTCAAGACACTGCTGCTTAATAACTCTGGCAGCTTATTAAACACTCTACTCAGTGCAAAATCTAAAGCATACCTTAAGGCTTAAGAACTAAAAGTAAATATTCGTTCATAAACTCTTAAATTATCTTTATTTTTTTTAGCAAATTGCTTAACTAAACGCTGTGGCAGCTCTCTAAACACTTTAATCAAAAACTAAAGCATACTTTCAGGCTTACACAATACAATTAAAGAAATAAATGAAAAAGACAATAAAAAAATACAAAAGTTGAAGAAAATTAAACAAAAATAGGAAAACTTTAACAAAAAGGCTTGAAAATTTCACAAGAAATTCTTGAATTTAAAAAAACTTCTTTGAATATCCAAAAAATATATATATTTTTTTTTAAATATTGAAAATATTACCTAAATCTGAAGAAAACATAAAAGAATTGCTAAAATTGAAGTTTGCAACACTCTATCTTGTACTAAATACAATTTACAACATCATTTACTAACGTAAATTCCATTTGCAAGATCACATTCTTAAGTAAATAACATTTGCAAGACCTAATTTTATGATAAACCACCTTTGCAAGACCACTTTTCACATTAATTTGTATTTACAACACTCATTTTCAAAGTAAAACTTATTTGCAAGACCAAAAATTTATATTTTATCAAGAAAATGAACAAAATTCTAATGAAATGCTAAAATTTAAGTTGCAACACCTTTTCTAGTACTAAATAAACTTTGCAACATGATTGGAGGTAATAAAATATATTTGCAAGATCACATTCTTAAGAAAATAGGATTTGCAAGACCTGACATTATGGTAAACTACCTTTGCAAGACCTCTTTGTATAGTTAAAAGCCTTTACAAGATTGCTTTAGTAGTTGAAGTAACTTTGCAAGACCTTTTTTCATAGTACATACACTTTGCAAGTCCACTTTTCACACTAATTTGTCTTTGCAACACCCATTTACAAAGTAAAACTTATATGCAAACCCAAAAATTTATAATTCAAGAAGAAAATTTTGAAAAATTTACTAAAATTTGAAAGAAATAATAATATTTAAGTTTGCAACACCTTTTTTAGAACTAAATAAACTTTGAAACATAATTTACTATAGTTAAACCCATTTGCAAGACCACATTCTTTAGTAAATAAGATTTGCAAGACCTGTTTTTATGGTAAACTACCTTTGCAAGACCTCATTGTATAGTTAAAAGCCTTTACAAGACTGCTTTAGTAGTTAAAGTGACTTTGCAAGACCTTTTTTGATAGTACATACACTTTGCAAGACCACTTTTCACACTAATTTATCCTTTACAATACCCATTTACAAAGAAAAACTTATTTGCAAGACCAAAAACTTATATTTCATAAAGAAAATATTAAAAAAATTATCAAAATTTGAAAGAAACGCTCAAATTTAAGTTTGCAACACCCTTTCTGGTACTTAATAAACTTTGCAACATTATTTACTATAGTTAAAACCATTTTCAAGACCACATTCTATATTAAATAAGATTTGCAAGACCTGTTTTTATAATACACTACCTCTGCAAGATCTTTTTGTATGTGTTAAGAGCCTTCGCAAGGCTATTTCTGTAGTCATAGTGTCTTTGCAAGACCTATGTGTATAGTAAATATACTTTGCAAGACCACTTTTCACACTAAATTGTCTTTACAACATCCATTTACAAAGAAAAACTTATTTACAAGACCTCTGTTTATACTAACTTAACTTTGCAAGACCCCATTTTATAGCAATTATGCCTTGCAAGACCTTAATAAGCATTTGCAAGACCCCTTTTTAGAGGAAATAAGTTTTGCAAGATTCTATTTTAAAGTCTTGTGTCTTTGCAACACCACTTTTCTTGAAAAAAGTTATTTACAAGACCCCTTTTTATACAAAATAATCTTTGCAAGATCTTATTTTATAGCAAATATAACTTAAAAGTATAATTTTAACAGTAAAATAGCTTCGGAATATCATATTTTATACCAATTAGCATTTACAAGACCACTTTTTGGCAGAGACATGTTTTGCAAGATCCTTTACTCTAATAAAATGTCTTTGCAAAACTTTTTTTACAATAAATTGTCATTGAAATACCACATTTCATGCCAAAATATTTGCAAGACTCTTTTAAATTGTTAAGAGACTTTGCAAGACCCTTTTACACAGCAAATACACTTTTACAAGACCAATTTGTATCGTAAACAAGTTTCGCAAGACCTTTGCTATGATAAAGTGCAATATCATAGCAAATGCAATAAAATATGCAATACCGCATTTCATAGCAAATAGTATTTGCAAGACTTTTTTTACATTGTAGAGAGACTTTGCAAGACCCTTTTACATAGCAAATACACTTTACAAGACCAATTTTGTAACTAAACTTAGCAGGACTTTAAATTATAACAATTCGACTTTATAAGATTACTTTCTTTAGTAAATTAACTTTACAAGACCTCTTTGTCTGGGCAAATATGTTTACAAGACTTCCGTCTATAGTAAATCTAAAATGACAATGTTCTCACACTCACCTGATATTTTTTAATACTATCCAACTGCTCGAGTGTGGGTTCCACTATTTGCGCTATCTGTTGAGGAGCCATCGCTATATTGTTGTTGTTGCTGCCCAGAGGCATGCCACGACGATCGGGCAGTTGTGGCGGCTGGGGTGTACGTTCCACACGCACTGTATCACGAGGCGGTGGTACTGGTTTAAGGGAACCATTTAACTTTTTTTGTTAAAAAGAAATTTAAAAAAAATTGTTAATTAATTTTGCATTTTCAATTAAAGTCTAGTAAAAGAGTAGAGCTTTGTTTTAATAGTGTTCTATGATTGTAAAGATGTAGTTTAAATGTAGGTTTACTTTAGTATATTAATGGGAAATAATGAAAATTAATGAAAAACCGTGTAAAGAGAGAAAGAGTAAATAATGTTTAAAGAGCAGAAAATATAAAAGAAAAAATCTGAAATTATGAAAACTTTAATAATTAAATGTATTTGCAATACTTTTTTTATAGTATAGTGAAATTTGCAAGACCCATTACTTAAGAGAAAATACTTTGCAAGACCTATTACAAAACAAAAAGTAGTTTGCAAGACTCATTTCTATAGTTATTAGCGTTTGCAAGACTCTTTTTCTTTAGTAAACTATATTTCTATGACCCATTTCGGTAGTAGAATATCTTTGCAAGACCCATTATTACAGGGAAAATGCTTTGCAAAACCTATGACTTAAGTAAAAGTACTTTGCAAGACCCATTTATATAGTAGAAAGCTTTTGCAAGACTCATTTCTATAGGAGAACAACTTTGCAAGACCTATTACTAAAGTATAAGTACTATGCAAGACATGCAAAACCCATAACTAAAGAGAAAATACTTTGCAAGACCTATTATTTAATTGAATATACTTTGCAAGACCTATTTATATATCAAAAATATTTTACCTGACTAATTTCTACAGCAAAGTCTCTTTGTATGACTTATTTCTATAATAGAAAACATTTGCAAGACCCATATTCATATTAAATAGTCTTTACAAGTCCTCTTCCCTTAGTAAATAGTCTTTGCAAGACCTTTATCTACAGTCAAAAACCTTTACAAGACCCATTAACATAGTAAATAGTCTTTGCAAGACCACTTTCCATAGTAAATAGCCTATGCAACACCTTTTCACTTAGTAAATAGACTTTACAAAACCTTTTAATATGGCAAAATACCTTTGCAAGACCTATTTACATAATGAATAGTCTTTACAAGACCTTTTTTTATAATAAAACCAATTTGCAAGACATTTTTCCATAGTATATAGTATTTGCAAGACCACTTTTTGCAATGAATAGTGTTTGCATGACCATTTTTCACATTAAAAAGTATTTGCAACATCTCTTCACTTAGTAAATAGACTTTACAAGACCTTTTACTATGGTAAAATACCTTTGCAATACTCATTTACTAAGTGAATAGACTTTACAAGACCTCTTTTTATAATAAAACCAATTTGCAAAACTTTTTTCAATAGTAAATAATATTTGCAAGACCACTTTTTATAATGAATAGAGTTTGCAAGACCCTTTGTCACTTTAAAAAGTATTTGCAATACCTCCTCACTTAGTAAATAGACTTTACAAGACCTTTTACTATGGTAAAATACCTTTGCAATACCCATTTACTCAGTTAATAGTCTTTACAAGACCTATTTTTATAATAAAACCAATTTGCAAGACTTTTTTCCATAGTAAATAGTATTTGCAAGACCAGTTTTTGTAATTATTAGTGTTTGTATGACCAATTTTTACATTAAAACGTATTTGCAACCCTACTACATTTAGTAAATAGACTTTACAAGACCTTCTACTATGGTAAAATACCTTTGCAAGACCTATTTACAAAGTGAGTAGTATTTACAAGACCCATTTACATAATGAACAGTCATTACTAGGCCCCCTTCTATAGTTAAACCAATTTGCAAGACTTCCTTTCATAATAAATAGTATTTGCAACACCACATTTTGTAATAAATAGTGTTTGCAAGACCACTTTTTGTAATTAAAAGTGTTTGCAAGACCAATTTTCACATTAAAACGTATTTGCAAGACCACATGCTATAGTAAATAACCTTTGCAATACCGCTTTCCAAAGCCTATAGTTTTTACAACAGCTCTTTCTATAGTTAAACTACTTTGAAAGACATTTTTTCAAAGTACAAAGACTTTACTAGACCCCTTTCTATGATAAATTGGAACTGCAAGACATTTTTCCCCAGCAATAAGCATTTACAAGACCTCCTATAGTATCAAATATATATAACTAACTTCCTTCTTTATCACACTGATGTATATTACCCAAAAAAGTAAAAAAAAAACATCTAAACAAATTCTTTCCCTTGCAAATATTACTTACTTCAATTACCCCTTGCAAATAGTTATTTTTAACATAAATATGTCATAAATTAACCTTTTTAATGTTTAGTTTAACATCAACCATGTTTTTCTTCTTCTTGTGCCCTGTCAAAGTGTTTTGTGTGTCATTTTTCCCTAGTTAAAAGTGTCATGTTGCAAGTAAAGAAGCTAAGTCAGCTGCTAGTCACAGCAGCAACCAGCAGCAGCCATTTTGATGTGGCTATGCTTGTCAAATAGTAAAATTTTGCTGATTGAGCTTAAAAACCTTTTTTCGCTCAAGTAAATTGCATGTAATTAAATTTTTTTTGTTGGCCTACATCAGAAAATTGCAGTTATTAGGAGAGTTATGTAATTGAATTTTCTGCAAAGGTTGCTGAAGGTAAATTGGTATTTAACAGGAAGCATAATTTATTTACATATAAAATTTAAAATATGGTAAAGTAACTTTGCAAGACTTAGACTATGGTCTGAACAATAGAATAGACTATAGTCTGAACTATGGAATAGACTATAGTCTGAACTATAGAATAGACTATAGTCTGGACTATAGAATAGACTATAGTCTGGACTATAGAATAGACTATAGTCTGGACTATAAAATAGACTATAGTCTGGACTATAGAATAGACTATAGTCTGGAC
>NC_060951.1:4772484-4776425 GCF_022045245.1 Lucilia cuprina
GATAGATAGATAGATAGATAGATAGATAGATAGACAGATAGATAGGTAGATAGATAGATAGATAGATAGATAGATAGATAGATAGATAGATGGTTATATAGATAGATGGATAGATAGATATATAGATAGTTTAAATAGGTAGTTCGTCAGTAAGTTGGTTAGTTAAATGTTTAGTTAGTTAGTATGTTCGTTAGTTTTTTGGTAAGTTAGTTATGTAGTTAAATAGTTAGTTAGTTACTTAGTTTGTGAATGAATTTCTTTACTTACTTACTTACTTACTTACTTACATACATACTTTGTAACTAACTTACTTACTCGGTTACTTACTTCCTTACTTACTTAGTAACTAACTAACTTCTCAACGTTGTTACTTATATTATCCTCCAACCGGAAGTAATAACAAAAAAACATTTGTTTAATTATTCATTAGCAAATGTTGTATTGAAACGTTGAAATATTTTTATATCTTTATAAAACAATATTTCTTTACAAAAACAACAAAACTTTTACTTAAACCTAAAATGGGGTTTCATTAAAAATGCATTACACGTTGCGAGATAAAAAACAAAAAAACAAAACAAATTTTCAAATAAAATTTTATACAAAACCAGAATTTTTAATGAAATTTTTAAAGAAAAAAAATTCTAAAAAAAACAACAAACAAAACTTTTAATGAAATTTAATAACAAAAAAAAATAAAACTTAAAAACTGAGAATTTTTTTCTTCTCTACAACAATTTTGTAAGAAAAAGTTTTTTGACCTTTTACAACAACAAAACGAATGTATTACAAAACATTGCAGCTTAATTTGTCTAAACATTAAAAAGTAATTTAAACCGAGAAAGAAAGAAAGAAAAAAACACCCACTTAAAGTTGGTTTCTTTTAAAAAACAACAACAAAAATAATTTACTAAAATGTTTATTACTTTTTTTTTTGTAGATTTTCAAGTTCAATGTCCATTGTTATTGTTGTTGTCTTAATACACTTTTAAAGCAGTGAATCTTGACATTAAGTTAACAGTTTGACGTTTGGCTTGAAGACGTCAGTTTGACAGAAAATGACTTAACATTTTTTTTTAAAACTACAGTTTGTGTTAACATTTTTCAAAAAAAAAAATCCAAAATCCCATTTTTTATATTTTCCCGTTTTTTTTTTTTTTGTATAATTGATTAATTTTCCCAAAATCTATTTTTTCTTACATTTTCCCGGTTTTTTATCATTAAACCTGACGGTTTTAAACAATATTTTTACATTCCCTTTAAATTCCCAAAATCGCCAAAATCCCATTTTCCTTAATATTGTAATTTTGAGTATTTTTTCATACTTTTCTTAACATTTTTAACTTAATTTTTCTAAATAATCATAATTTTTTTGAAAATGATTAAATTCCTATGAATTTTTCAAAATCGCCAAAATCCCCTTTTGCCGCAAAATTTTAGTTTTAAAGGTTTTATCTCACTTTTCATTACATTTTTAAGCTAAATTTTATAAATAATCATAAATTTCTAAAAAAAATCTCTAAATTCCTTTGAATTTTGTAAAAAAAATCGCCAAAATCCCATTTTTCCCAAAATTTTAATTTTGAGGATTTTTTTCTCACTTTTCTTAAAAGTTTTAACTTGAATTTTCTAAATAATCATATTTTTTTTAGAAAATAATAAAATTCCTTTGAATTTTTTCAAAATCGCCAAAATCCCCTTTTGCTCTAAAGTTTTTTTCTCACTTTTCTTTACCGTTTTAAGCTAAATTTTATAAATAATCATAAATTTCTAAAAAAATTCTAAATTCCTTTGAATTTTATAAAAAATCGCCAAAATCCCATTTTCCCTAAATATGTTATTTGTTGATTTTTTTTCGATTTTCTTAACAATTTTACTTCATTTCTATATTTATTACTAATTTTCTATAAAATTTCTAAACTCTTTGTGTGATTTTGAAAAAATCGCCAAAATTCCCTTTTTTATACAAATTCTCAATTTTTAAGATTATTTCAAGTTTTTTTTTTACAATCTTAACTTTAATTTTATATTTAAGTAAAGTTTTCTCGAAAATTTCTTAATTGCCATTAAAATTTAACAAAATCGCCAAAATCCCATTTTCATAATTTTAAAGAAAAATGGAGTTTTTGAAAATCAAAATCCCTTTTTTTCTACAAATTCTCAACTTAAAGAGTTTTTCAATTCTATTTAACAATTTAAACTTTAATTTTATGTTTAAGTAGAGTTTTCTCCAAAAATTTCTTAATTCCCATAAAAATTTAACAAAATCCCATTTTCATAATTTTAAAGAAAAATGAATTTCTAGCAGATATTTATAACATTCTAAAGCAATTTGAGAATTAATTTAACATTTTAATGATAGTTTGAGTGAAATATTTAAATTCCTAAGAATATAAGAAAAAATACCAAAATCCCATTTTTAACAAAAAAATTTTAAAATTTGTCTAAATTCTAAAATTTCATTATTTTTTATATTTTTTAGGCCCCGCCGCCGTTCCGGCTCTAGTATAGTGGTTTTAGATAGCGAAGATTTAAAACCCTGTCTACCCGATGTTTATAATAATTTACCACATCTACGACAAACAACAAACGAAGAAGATACACAAGAAATTGATCAGGAATTGTATACCACCATGTTGAAGTCCATAAATCAAGATAATGGTGAGTTTGAGATATTTTTATAATTTTAGAAGAAGAAAATTTATAAATTTTTTTTTTTAATTCTTTCATCTAGGACCTCATCGTGAGATGGCTGTGGATTGTCCCGACAATTTTATAGCACGCAATAAAACACCGCCACGTTATCCACCACCCCGTCCACCACAGGTAAAGAAAAAACGACGTAAAACTCAAAAAACTACAACCACAACAACACCCACCAAATCATCTCTTATTTATACTAATTCAACACGTAAAAGTTATTCACCCACAAAGAGTCCCAATTACACCACACCAATTACCAACACCACCCCCACCACCAATACCACACTAACACAATCATATCACAATCCCATATTCACCTACAACACTACCACCCCCTCATCATCATCTTGTTCTTTAAATAAACCCCCTTTTAATCATCCTAATTCACCTCACAATTCACCCGTTTTACTAGAGAAATTTCACTTTAAGTCGAATATTAATAATACCCTACCCAAATGTACCGCTAAATTAATGCAAAACAATTCCAAATTTATTATTAATTATCCGCCGGAATCAACACAAACTCAACAATCATCCATTACATCTCATGCAACTCAACATACCATCAACATTAAATTCACCTCTACCGGCTGTATATACGAAACCAACTCTAAAATGGATTTAAATGATACGACGACTGCTCAATTACAATTACAAAACGACTACAATACACGACAACAATTGAAATTGGATCAAATTGAAAATTATGAAAATTGTCTGGAATTGGAATATCAGTCGCAAAAACTTAATAATGCCTTGAGTTTGAAGGGTAAAACGCTACCGTTAACCCCCAATCCGAATGGCAATGCTGGGGTAGGTTCTCTAGCTTCTACGCCTGACGATTTGGAATTAATGGTTGATACTTTATATCGTAAAGGCTCCTCCTCACATTCCTCCTCGTTTGAATGTGAGGTTTTGAGCAAGAAATCGGGCGAGTCATATGATTCCATCTCCTATCGCCAGCTGACTAATAACAATAATAATCATCTTAATAATAAAGCCTCACCTACCCAGCATCCTAACAACGCTACCATCACTACCACCACCACTTCCTCCTCCACGTCGTCTTCTTCACTTCATAACAAATCCAATGGTCTTTCTGCCGAAGTTTTAAATGGCTGCCTTAATAACGGCAGTGGTGATTCTCTTACCAGCATCACCAGTTCTAGTTCTACTCCTCCACCGGAATATGAACTTAAAGAATTTTCCTCTAAATCCAGCATTTTACCTCCCTTAAT
>NC_060951.1:4776525-4789793 GCF_022045245.1 Lucilia cuprina
CTATCTATCTATCTATCTATCTATCTATCTATCTATCTATCTATCTATCTATCTATCTATCTATCTATCTATCTATCTATCTATTTATCTCTATATCTAGCTCTATATCTATCTATCTTCTAGAAATTCTTATGAAAATCATTAATTCAGGATAATTTTGTTTAAAAGAATTAAATCCTTTAAATCTCACAAAAAAATCCACTACCTTGCTCCTTAAACATCAAAAAGAAAACCGCTAACATGTAATTATGAAAAATAACCTAAATAAACTTTAATTTATACAACAAAACAAAAAACTATTTCCTCTTATCCCTACAAATCAATTTTTAAATAAATTAAACAATAACCCCCAAAAAAAACTATTCAATTTGTTTAACAGGTGATTGAAGAAAAAAAATACCAAAGAAATCCTTATAAAACCTACAAGTCACTAAAGAAAAAAACATCAGACATATCAACAAAAATCAAAGTAAATAAGGGGAAAAAAGGTTTTCAAAAGTATTAGAGTAAAAAGGTAGCAATATAGAGAAAAAACGAGAGAGTATACAAGTAAACATTCATTCCTTGTGATTTATTTACTTTTGTTATCAAATCAACAACAATTGACAGAGAGAGAGCGACATTACTAAAGAAATGTAAACAAAGGCATGAAAAACATCCGTTTTTTTAACAAACAGAGTTGCATTTTAAAGCAATATTATTTGTTATTGACGAATGATTTTTCTTTAGAAAATATATTAGGTTTTTTTTAAAGAAAACATAAAAAACTATTAAATTACCTTTTTTTACAATAATTATTATTATAATAAATCTTCTTTAACAATTTTGTGTTGGCGTGTAATTAAATATTTATGTTTATTTGAAAACAAGAAAAGTGAAAATCGTAAAATTAATTTTTTATAAACAAGAGGAAATATTTCTCTTCGACTATAAAAAGTAAAAGCAAGTTTTCCACACAGTATTAACAAATAAAATAAAATTAATAATTAATAAGAAAACTTTACATTAACAAACCAACAAAAAAAAGTAAAAGTAATCAAAGAAACCTTAATATGTTTAAAGAAATTTTGAAACAAATGTCATTAGCTTAAGGCTCTGTTTTATTGCAGCTAAAGATGATTTTTAAAACATTTATAGAGTTGACATTTAAAACACCTTTAAGAGTCACGTAGAATTGTTGTTGTTTTTGTTTTCTTTAAGGATACTATTTTTGCCGACATTTGACAAGTGACAGCTGCAGCGTTTTTTGTTGTTTGCAAAAAGATTACATTAGCAGGTAGCCATCCCATACAAAACAGTCATTTCCTTTAAACTAAATCAATATTTTACTAGGAATTTTAAACTATAGTACAAACACTTCTTGAGAAAGAAAAACAAAAGGAATTTTCCTTAGGAATCATTGCATGCTACACAAATGTTATTAATTCCACAGGTAACCTGTACCGCCGAATGCAAATGATTTATGAACATTGAACGGAAAATGTTTAGAATGTCAGGATCGTTATATAAAGCTTTATATCAGAATAGGAATATTGTTTGAATGATAACTTTAAAACTGGACTACAGTTTAGTCCATAATCCAGGACCAGAGTCTATACTATTGTTGAGTCCTTAGTATGAATTTTGCAAAGTTTTTGATCTGAATTATAGTCTGTAGTTGAATATGTAGTGTAATCTATAGGCTGAATTACAGTTCCGTCTAGAGTCTTGACTCTATAGAATGGACTAGAGTTCAGTCTATAGTCTTGATTATAACCTTGAATATACTCTCGACTATAGTTTAGTTTATAGTCTGGACTATCGTTTAGTCTATGGTATGGATTACAGTCTTCACTATAAGTCTATAGTCAGGAATTTAGTCTGAAGTCTTCACAATATTCTATAGACTGGACTATTGTTAAGTCTACAGTCTTGAATATAGTTCAGTTTATACTCTGATCTACCGTATAGATTACAATCTTGGCTATAGTTTAGTCTATAGTCGGGACTATAGTTTAGTCTATGGTCTGGACTACAGTTTAGTCTATTGTCTGAAATACAGTTTAGTATATTGGCTGTTAAGTCTAAAACCAGGACTATAGTCTATAATTTGAGATAAAGTTTAGTTTAAAGTCTGAACTATTGTGTATTGTCTGGACTATAGTTAAGTGCATTGCTAGGGCTATAGTTAAATCTAAAGTCAGGACTATTGTTTAGTCTAAAGTCGGGACTATTGTTTAGTCTATAGTTTGAGATAAAGTTTAGTTTATAGTCTGAACTATTGTCAGAGCTATACACAGTTCAGTCTATAGTTTACGTATTAGTTTAGTCAATAGTGTAAACTATAGTAGTCTATAGTCTGGACTATAATTTAGTCTATAGTCTAGTTATAATCTGTACTATAGTTTAGTCTGGACCATAGTATAGTCTAGACTACAGTTTAGTCAATATTTTGAACTAAAGTTTAGTCTATAGTCTGAACTAGAGTTTAGTCTATATGCTGAACTATAGTTTTGTCCAAGATCCGGTCTATAGTTTAGACTATGACTTAACCTTTTGTTTCGGCTACAGTTTAGTCTATTGTCCGCACTGGTATTGTCTAGATTGTACACTAATGTTTCCCAAAAGTTTTAAAAAAGTCTAAGCTGGCAATTTTTTTAAGTGTATTTATCTTCATCTGCAAATTTTATTATTTTAACTTTTATTATTCAAAATGTAAAAGAAATTCCAACGAAAAAAGTCTTTAAAACTAAAGCTAACAGGTGTTTGATATAGATCTTCTAAAGAATAATATAGGGGAAAGAACTTCAAATAAAAAAAAGCAAAACTTACCTTAATAATTTAAACGAAAAAACGAACAAAGAACTAAACTTGCACTAAAACTTTTAATAATTTCACTTAAAATATTCTAAATGCAACTCTGCTTTTGCTAACAAACAAAACCAAAACAAACCCTATTATTGTGTCTCTCTCTCTTTAATCAATGTTTACAATTTAATTACTAACGGAAGTAAATAACAATAACAAGAGTAATGACAATAACAATAACACTAGGGCAAGTTAAAAAAAAACGTAAACAAAACGACAAACAACTAAACTTTTATACAAATTTCTTGACTTTTTTTCAAACAACAACAACTTTAACCCTTCAATGTTTAAATAAAAATAAAACTTTAATATGCTTGAGTTATTTCACACACAACAGCTGAAAAGGGGAGTGGAAAAAAGAGAGAGAGAGGGTCGGTCATAGTGAGTGTCATCTGTATGCATGCAACTATAATAACAAAACCACTTGTTGTTGTTCTTAATTATTAAATATACAATTTCATTATTAACAACACAATTATCATCATCATAATGAATTTGTATTTGATTAAAACATAAAAACAAAAACAAAAGAGGGGGAGAGGATTCGAATAAAACTATAGCAATTGTTATAGTTAATATGTTAGTGTTTATTGCTGTATATGCAGAATGACTTCCCTTCTCTTCCTCCTTCTCCTCTACAAATTTGATTCATCCAGACCAACAACACCAACAATTGTAATTTCACCTGTTGCAATTGAATGCATTTGACATTTGATTAAACACATGCTTCAGATATAATAATAGTACTTAAAATAAAAGTACTATTTAAAAACAACAACAACAACATTATAAGCTACAATCCACAGATAATAAAGCTGTCAGGGAAAAAAATCAAAATGGGGGAAAATAATTTTGTTGATTTTTTTTTGCATAATTTAAAGCGAAGAAAAAACGATAATGAATTTTTAATAAAACTACATTTTCAAGTAAATAATTAATAAAAATAACAAATTTTTAAGAAATTTAAAAAGAAAATAAATATCTTTAAAAACACCCTACATCTAGCTGGACTTTATCTAGTTTTATAACATTTTAATTGTAAAACTAAACTCCTGTTCTTGAAATCATTTTAGTTTTAAAGAAATTACAGCTGTATTTCTTTTTTAGCCAACAGAACCACTGTGCCATTTATTTCTCTTTTAGAACAAGCCCTTACTAAACAAATTCCAGGAGTACTGCATTTTTAAAGCAACACTTAAGGTTTTGCTTCAATGATTTCAGAATAAAAACAGAAAAAAAAAAATAGAAAAACTATAAAAAAAATATGAAAAGTAAATATGAAAAAAAGGCAGCAATAGCAAACAGTAAAACCTTGATATAAAGTACTTACAGTAGACTTTGTACTAGACTAGAAATTAAACTATAATTCGCCTTTAGTTTAAACTATAGTTTAAACAATAGTCTGGAGGTTTAATTAGTCTATAGACTGGAATTTAGTTTAGTCTATATAGTTTGGAATTACAGTCAAACCTCTAGATCATGATCTAATCTATAGTGTTAACTATATTTAAGCCTATAGTCTTAACTTAAGTTAAGCCTATAGTCTTAACTATAGTTAAGCCTATAATCTTAACGATAGTTAAGCCTATAGTCTTAACTATAGTTAAGCCTATAGTCTTAACTATAGTTAAGCCTATAGTCTTAACTATAGTTAAGCCTATAGTCTTAACTATAGTTAATCCTATAGTTTGGACTATAGTTTAGTCTATAGTGTGGACTATGGTGTAGACTACAATTTGGACTTAAGTTTGGCCAATAGTCCATACTATAATTTAGCCCATAATCTGGACAATAGTTCAGTTTTTATAGCATGGTCTATAGTTAAGACTAAAGTCTAGATTATAGTAGTCTAAAGCCTGGTCTATAGTTTAGTTTATATTCTGGTCAAAAGTTTAGTCTATAGTTACTTATGTCCAATATTTAGCCCATAATCTGGACAATAGTTCAGTTTTTATAGCATGGACTATAGTTAAGACTAAAGTCTAGATTATAGTAGTCTAAAGCCTGGTCAATAGTTTAGTTTATATTCTGGTCAAAAGTTTAGTCTATAGTTATGTCCAATATATGCACAATAGGCTAGTCTATAGTCTGGATTATAATATAGTTTATACATTGCTCTTACGTTTAGTATATAGTCTGGCCTCTAGTTTAGTCGAGAAGCAGGACTACTGTTTAATCAATAGTTTGGACAATAATAAGGTCTAGGGTCTGGTCTACAGTCTGGACTATAGTATAGTTTATAGTCTGCACTGTAATCTAGTCTAAAGTAGGGACTAAATTAGGGTGTATAGTCTGAACTATAGTTTAGTTAATATTCTGGTCAATAGTTTAGTCTAGTCTCTAGTTAAATCTGTAGTTTGGACTATAGTCTAGACTATAGTTTATTCTACAGTCTGGACCCTGGTATAGTCTGTAGTCTGGACTATAGTTTAGTACACAGTCTGAGCTATATTTTAATTTATATTCTGGATTATAGTTTAGTCAGTAATATGGACTTTAGATTAGTGTAAAGTCTGGACTATAGTCTAGTCTACAGTTAAGTATACAGTTTGGACTATATTTTAGTCTAAAGTCTAGACCATAGTTTTGTCTATAGTCTGGACTACAGTTTATTTCATAGTCTGGACTCTAGTTCATTCTATAGTCTGGACTACAGTTATATCTAGTGTCTTGACTATAGTTTAGTCTATAGTCTTGACTATAGTTTTGTCTATAGTCTGGACCATAGTTTAGTTTATAGTCTGGACTACAGTTTAGTCTATAGTCTTGACTACAGTTTAGTCTATAGTCTGGACTACAGTTTAGTCTATAGTCTGGACTACAGTTTAGTCTATAGTCTGGACTACAGTTTAGTCTATAGTCTTGACTATAGTTTAGTCTATAGTCTTGACTACAGTTTAGTCTATAGTCTTGACTATAGTTTAGTCTATAGTCTTGACTATAGTTTAGTCTTTAGTCTTGACTATAGTTTAGTCTATAGTCTGGACCATAGCTTAGTCTATAGTCTTGACTACAGTTTAGTCTATAGTCTGGACTATAGTTTAGTCTATAGTCTAGACTATAGTTTAGTCTATAGTCTAGACTATAGTTTAGTCTATAGTCTGGGCCATAGTTTAGTCTATAGTCTTGACTACAGTTTAGTCTATAGTCTTGACTATAGTTTAGTCTATAGTCTGGGCCATAGTTTAGTCTATAGTCTTGACTACAGTTCAGTCTATAGACTGGACTATAGTTTAGTCTATAGTCTGGACCATAGTTTAGTCTATAGTCTTGACTACAGTTCAGTCTATAGACTGGACTATAGTTTAGTCTATAGTTTAGACTATAGTTTAGTCTATAGTCTGGACTATAGTTTAGTCTATAGTCTGGACTATAGTTTAGTCTATAGTCTGGACTATAGTTTAGTCTATAGTCTAGACTATAGTTTAGTCTATAGTCTGGACTATAGTTTAGTCTATAGTCTGGACTATAGTTTAGTCTATAGTCTGGACTATAGTTTAGTCTATAGACTTGACTACAGTTTAGTATATAGACTTGACTACAGTTTAGTATATAGTCTGGACTATAGTTTAGTATATAGTCTGGACTATAGTTTAGTCTATAGTCTTGACTACAGTTTAGTCTATAGTTTGGACTACAGTTTATTCTATAGTTTGGACAATAGTTTAGTATATAGTCTAGACTATAGTTTAGTCTATTGCCTGGACTATAGTTTAGTCTATAGTCTGGATTATAGTTTAGTAAAATCTACAGATTGTACTACAGTTTTCTTATTAAGCTGGACTTTAGTTTTGTCTAGATTCTTGGCTATAGTTTAATCTTTATTTTAGTCTAGAGTCTGGTCTAAATTCTGAACTTTATTTGAGTCTATAGTTTGGTCTAAAGTCTGAACTAACTTTTAGTCTACAATGTTAGTTTAGTTAACATCATAGACTATAGTTAGCTCCAAAGATTTTTCTATTGTAAAGTCTATATTCTATGCTATTGAGTAGTCTGTAGCAGTCTAAGTTTGTTCACTTTATTAACCTTTTACTGTTACATTTTTTCTTCTTTTGCTGCTGCTTTTCCTTTGGCAATTTATTAACAATACACAAAAATCAAGCCTTTATTTACTAGATTTACAACAACATGTTGTCTAGAAGACAACAACTACAATAACAACAATAAACAAATAACAATGTACACAATCAACAGAAATAGTAGTGAAAAGGACGTTTGCTCAAGTGCAATTTTGCTTTACTTTTAAGTAAAAATCAAGGTTGGTTAGGAAAAGGATATAACAAAGAACTATATAAATTGTTAAAAAAAGTCTTTCTTAAATTTAAAGCTTAAATGCATAAATATTAGTTATGTAATGAATTCAATGTAAAATTTAAACCCAACAAAAGCGCTTAATTGACATACTGCTTAGGCACAGAGTTGTATGTAAAGCTTTAAACAGGGTTGTTTATTTGTAGACTTTTTTTCCCTGTTTTTAAACAAAATTTTATAACTTTTTATAATATTTTTTCTAGAGAATTATGATTTCTTTTTTTTAATAATAAATCTGTTAGATGTGATCATAAAATTTGTGCATAAAACTGAAATTATATTAACACCTTTAGAATGACAGATGTTGAAACAAAAAAGTCACTGTAAGTGTAAGAAGAAGATTAAATTACACTATTACCTAGAAGAATTCTAAAGAATTTGGGTTTTAATAAAGAAAAAGAAGAAATCTAATAACAAAAATGTGTGTGAGAGAGAGCACAAGATCTACTTTAAGATTTTCTTTCTCTCTCTCTTTAAAGAGAGAGATTAAGAAGGACAGGTCATTAAGAGTTTTAAACCAAAGCAGCCATATTTAAGTAATAAACCCTATAGCGTTTTTCTTTAAATTAACACAATTTTAAAAACAAATTTTAAATTTATTTATGAAAAAAGTTTCTTTTTAACTTACCAATGCTTTAATATGCGCATTTTTGTTGTTGTTGTTATCCAATTACTTTTGAGCAATTTTTTTCTTAAGAATTTTTAACTTATTTCTTTATATTAGATGTTTTTTTTTGTTATTTTCAATAGATTGGTTTCATTTCTAGGAAAATTATCACATGTTTAGTTTTTAAGTTTTTTATGTATTTTTTACATTTAAAAAATAGGTATTGATTTAAATACACTCAAAAATAGAGGTTAGTTAAAGCTAGAAAAAATAGAATATATTTTTAGAATAAAATTTCAAAAAATGTTTACTTTTGAAACTTCATTTTAAACTCACAAAAAAAGTCTTTGTTTTTTTTTGGTTAAGAAACTTCATTAAAGTATCTAAAGTTCTACAGAAAGATCGCTTTTAAACTAGAGGGAACTTAAGACAAAATGCTTGTAAATGAGAAATTGCAGGTAAAAGGGAAATTTATTGTCTATTCCAAAGGAATATTTACTTGATCTTAAAACGAAAGATCCATTCAATCTAAACTGATCACAAGATCTAGTTAAAGAAGATCTCACGATCGTTTAAGTATGTAGTTCATAATTCTTAATCCCAAAGAGATTTTTAAAATCAGGCGCACAAGCTAGAATCCCTTTCTCTCTCTCTCTCTCTCTCTCTCTCAAAAGATTGAGAGAGAGCGAGAGAGGAGAATAATAATATGTACAAAAAGATCGATGAAAAGATCATACAATCAAACAAAAAGATCATAAAAAGAGAGTTCAATAAAACCATGATTCATGATGGAATACAATCATTAAAACTCTTGAAGATTTTTCCCCCAACGATCGGCAAATAAACCTGAGAAATAACTGCAAATGATCTTAATCGAAAACAAAAGATTCAGGCAAACAAAGAGAGAAGATCTAAAGTAAGATCAATGAAAGGAACCTTCTACATACAGATACATACATATATGTATTTGAAAGATTAATATTGAAAGAAAGATTGAATATTAGCTAATATATCTTGAAAGGAAGATCAGTATTCCGTCTTCTTCAGAGTAATTTCTAAATCATATGAAAGCTTAAGAGCACCGCCATATTCTGATCAGCAAAATAAGAAATATTATTACAAAAATATAAAAAAAAATTGAGAAATCAAAGAAATTGTCTTTCGGAAAACATTCATAGACGCGATTTATAATACAATTTGAAGATTTCTGGAAAAATTGAGGAATCAGGTATTAAAGAAGATCATATTCAGTCAATGAAGATCATGTTCGATCAATCAATGAAGATCATGTTCGCGACTTAACTTTGATAGTTACAAAAATATTAAGAGAGATATTTGATTAAAATCGTAAAACGATCACTTGCTAACTAAGAATAATCCTGGAACATTGGCTAAAAGGAAAATGAGATCGGTTTTTAACTAAAAACATCACAAAAACGTAGAAAATGGCTGAAACGGCTGAGATTGACAATAAAGAGAGAACAGGGAGTTTGAAACAAGACAGATGATTCTGAAAAAGTTTCCGCCTTCATTTGGAGTTAAATTGGATCAAGCTCTCTAAGTCTGACATTAAGAAGAGATCCTTGGGTTTGAACTATCATTATCAAGGGATTCAACAGATTTAGAAGGCAGTGCCTTGTTGAAAGATTCAATCATATTCTCTGACTACAGCGAGAGCTCCAAAAGAGAGTTCGCAAAATCACACAGAGATGTTTTAAAAAAGAGAAAGAAAGGCTATAGCGGAAAGGAAGAACGATTAAGGAAGGAAACAATCGTGGATTTTCCGAAGACTGTTTGCGTAGATAGATCGGATCAAGTTCTTTAACTGCAGCTAGAGATCTTGGAGTTAGCAAGAGAAGGCAGATGTAGGAGATAATGCAAAGATTCCCTTCTAGGTTCCGCAAAGAAGTGAATAGTGAAGGAAAGATTGAGAGAAGAGAATAGGATAATCTCTAACTTATAAACCTATACAACAACTTTAAAAGCAATGTTTGGAATGAGAACAGATTTTGAATAAAATTTCCTTTTTTCTTCGTTTTCCTTTAAACGAGAGTTTCTTTCTCGATAAAAACTTTGAAAGAAGCGTTTTTTAAGAGAAGAAGGCTATGGTGGGTAGCAAGACCGCATTAAGTTAAGATTCTTTGCTGTTCTTTTCGTTTCTATAAGGAAATTTTTTCGGCTTCGCAAATTCCCAAAAATCATCTTCGAAATTTAGGATTCAGAATAGTAAAGGAATGAAGGAGAAAGGAATGAGCATTCAATGAGTTTTTTAAAAAGTTAGGAAGTCGGAGCTGGGAAGAAAGAAGAGTTTTAGAAGAATGGTTTCTATTTGAATGTGACATTGATGGGAAGTTTTGTGTCAGGGGAAGGTGATACCATAGTTGCTGAAGGAAACGTTTAAAATTTAAAGAAGACTTCGTTCAAAGAGTGTTTAATCTGAAGAGTTTTCAAAAAATATGTAAAGAAGTCGCTGCTGGGAAGAAAGACAGTTTTAGAAGAAGAATTTTCACTTAGATACCACAGTTCTTGAAGAAAACGTTAGAAATTTAAAAAAGACTTTGTTCAAAGAGTCTTCAATCCAAAGAGTTTTCGAAAATTGTGCAAAGAAGTCGTTGCTGGGATAAAAAACAGTTTTAGAAGAGGGGTTTCTCTTTGAGTGTGACATTGATAGGAAGTTTTGTGTCAAGGGAACTTGATAGCAGAGTTCTTAAAGGAAACGTAAGAAATTTAAAGAAGACTTTGTTCAAAGAGTTTTCAATCCAAAGAGTTTTCAAAAATTATGTTTAAAAGTCGTTGCTGGGATCAGAGACAGTTTTAGAAGAAGGATTTTCACACAGATATCACAGTTCTTGAAAGAACGATTAAAGTTTAAAGAAAACTTTGTTTAAAGAGCGTTCAATCTAAAGAGTTTTGGAAAATTGTGTTTAAAAGTCGGTGCGAGAAAGGATGATAATTATTGAAAAAGGATTTCCACATAGATACCACAGTTCTTGAAGGAAAAATTTGAAATTTAAAGAAGACTTGGTTCAAATAGTGTTTAATCCAAAGAATTTTCGAAAATTATGTTTAATGATGAAAAGTTTTTCGTCTAGGGAACTTGATATCAGAGCTGTTGAAGGAAACATTTGAAATTTAACGAAGACTTGGTTTAATCAGTGTTCAATCCAAAGAGTTTTCAAAAATTAGGTTTAAAAGTCGCGGCTGGGAAGATAGACAGTTTTAGAAGGTGGTTTTTCACTTTCAGAAATGTCAATATTTCGAATATTATGTTTAGAAGCTTGTAGTGGAAAGAAACACAGGAGTAAGAAGCAAGTTTCACTTTGAGAATGAAAAGGTTTTTGTCAGGAAAAAGCGATAACTGAATTGAGTTAAAGGAAACTTTCGGAATTTTAAAAAGATGTTCAAAGGAAGAATTTTAAACTAAATTCCTGTATCCTGTTTAGAACCATAGTTTTGTCTATCATTTAGACAATATTCCAGTTATTAAAGCATTTCGAATGGGTTTAAGATGTTGCGTTTAAAATTTTTTTTATTGAGTTGGTTGGTTTAAGATTTTTTAATATTTTTTAAGCTTTTTAACACAATTTTTTTCTTAGTGTTTTAATTATATAGATTTTACACTTTATTATTTTTTTGTAAATTTAAAAAAGTATTTCTTTAATTAAAATTTCTATTTTTTATAATATTAACATGATTTTTGTTTTATTATTTATGGTTGGAAATTTTTCCTTTTTTTTTATCGCAAAAAATATTGTTTTTTTTTTTTTACATGGTTACGCTTAAGTAAATTTTATAAAAATGCACACGTTATTGTTTTAAACAATTAATTTTATAGATTTTAAACACAACACACAATTTCGAAAGCTAAATAGACAAAAAAAAAGAGGTGTTATTATATGTGGTAATTTTTCAATTTAGAAAAATTGTTTAAACCTGTTGTTGAGGCTTAAAAAAAAAGAGTTGATTTTCCTTAAGACAAGAAGACTTTTTTTGTGAGTTTAAAAAATATTTCAAATTTTCTTTTAAATAAGTTATTTAATAGTTTTGCTTTTTATATATATGCGAAAGAAAACACTTTGATTTTTTTGTGTAATTTAAAGAAATTTTTACTTTTTTTGTATAAAATTTGTCACAAAGCTTTAATTATCTTCATTATTGTGATTTTTTTTGAACACAAATGGTCACTATTGTGATTTTTTTCTTTAAGACATCAGTTGTTGTTGTTTTTTTGTTAAAAATGTTTTATTTTTTTGTTAAAAATAAAAACACACACGTTTGTTGCACGGTCATTTACGTACTGATGTCGTTGGCATGCCCATTTTACTTTACAAGTCCATATATTGAAGCTGTTAAAGTCTGTCTGTCTGTACGCCGTTCAACCGCCATATCATGTTTATTTTCAGTTTGTTTTTTTTTTGTTTGGCCTATACTTAGACTCTTATGCATACTCTCTCACACACATATACACACACACACTTACACCATACCTGTCAAATTGTTTAAGTATAAGTGCTTAAAGGTTTATAAGGCTTATGAACAGGTAGTTTTCATCATCACCATCATCTTCAACATACATGTGCAACGTTGAAACCATAATAAACAAAACAAAAAACTTCTCCTCTCTTTTAACATATCAGTAACCCAACACACATAAAACATCACAAATATTACACTATATTAACTATTACTAACAACAACTAGAAGTTTGGCTAACAGACTGAGTGTTAAATAAAAAATTTTAAAAATAGTAAAAACTATTGAAAAACAAAAATAATCACTAACACACACCTTACAAACCTCTATAAAAATGTTTATAATAAATATAAATAAAAACACAACAACAACAATAACCCTGGAAGTATTTATCCTCTCCATAATTACTTATACTCTCTTAACGCTTAACAATTGCATACTATATATGCGTTTGAGTGTGTGTGTCTGTGCAATGTTTACCTGTTGTTTATGCTGAGAAACAAGTAGAGAATCAAAACAAAAGAAACACTGAGAGAAATAATAAGATCTCTTATGAGAAAATGAGAAAAGACTAGAGCACAGAGTAAAGACTAGACTATAGAATAGACTAGACTACAGAGGACACTATGGACTAGACTATAGACTTCACTATAGACTAGACTGTAGACTACAGACTCAACTACAGAATATAGACTAGACTTCAGATTAGACAGCATGTTAGAATATAGATTAGACTAGACTATAGATTAGACTATAGACTAGACTATAAAATAGACGTAGACTACTCTATAGACTAGACCATAGACTTGACTACACCAAACTGTTGAGTAGACTATAGGCTAGACCATAGAGGAGACTACAGACTAGAGTATAGACTAGAATATAGAATCGACTATAGACAAGACTATAGACTGGACTATAGAATAGACTAGACTATAGACTAGACTATAGACTAGACTATAGATTAGACTATAGACTAGACTATAGACTAGACTATAGACTAGACTATAGACTAGACTATAGACTAGAC
>NC_060951.1:4789893-4795640 GCF_022045245.1 Lucilia cuprina
ACTTTTAGTAAACGGAAAGGAAAACGTTATAACTATAGATAGACTAAAACCTTGCTTAAGTTTTACAGATTCCCCAGATGTTAATCCAAATGCAAAGAAAACCAAAAGAGTCAGATTTGCTGTATGACAACGCTGGAGGGGGAGTACTGTGGTGCCTGTTAAACTAAAACTTCACAGAAAAACACTTTGCAAAATAAATATTTGAAACAACACTTTTTCTTTGAAATTATAATAACAAAAAACGAAAAAATAATTTTCATTAAGTTTCGAATTTTCATTGATTTGATTTGTAATTTTTAATTTAATAAAACTTTTTTATAAAATACATAAAATAAATTGTTGGTGTTTTTAATATGATATAAAATATACACAAACCCAACACATAAAACAAAAATGATCAAAAGACTCTGTCTCAAACATATTTTTATTGAATTTTAAATACACAACAGCAACAACAAAAAGACATTCTCCCACAAAATGCCTTTTTTTAAATTACCTTTATAATACTCTTTAGATACATTGTATCATTACAAAGCGATGCGTCATTTAAACATTTACAGACACACAAATTGTGGATGAAGACAATAATATCCTATGTCTAGAATTCAAATGAGCAAACATTATAGATAAAGAAATAATAACTCAAAAACTAGAAAGACAGACAAAGAGAGAGAGTGAGCAAAAAGGGAGGAAACAAAATGATCAAGCTATAGTAAGACTTTAAAGCATGACAAAGTCATAGTTTTAATTTCAAATTTAAATCCTTTTTTTGTTAAAGAAAATTTAACCCAGAATTAACATTTTCTCCTTCAAAAACTTTCAAATAACAAAGTTATAAAGGTTTTAAGTTTTGTACTAAATTTTGCACAATAAAAATTTTAAAAAATTGCTGTAACATCTCCACATTTTGCTTTATATTATAAGCGAACTTAAACCGATTTCAATGAAATTTTCCACAGTTATACCTCACAACATAAGAAATCTATAAAATATATTTTCAAGTTCTACTTTCTAGAGAAATTTTACTGAAAAGATCATTTCTTTTCAAACATAAGTTTTAGTAATGCAAAATCTTAAAACATAGTTAGCAAGATATTTTCTGCTCTATAGCCAAAAATATTGGAACGATTTTAATGAAATTTTCCACAAATATTCTCTAGACTATAAGGAATCAAATAAGTTTACTTTCACATAAGGTTTTCTGAGAAATTTTTACTTAAAAGTCACATTTTACACAAAAATTTTTTTCATTAAAGGCAAAACTTGCAACTACAACATCTTCCTCTTTTGCCCTTTAAAGGTCAAAAACTTTAAACGATTTTAATGAAATTTCCTAACAATATACCTAAGACCTTAAGAAATCATATAACAGAACTTTCAATTAAAGTATTGTAAAAAAATTTTGTTTAAAATTGAAATTTTTAACAAAAAACTACTTCATTAAAAGCTTAACTCGCCTCCCTAGCATTAACACATTTTGCTGCATATTTCAAAAAGTTTTCAACCGATTTTAATGAAATTTTCCAACAATATTCTCTAGACTATAAGGAATCAAATAAGTTTAGTTTCACATAAGGTTTTCTAAGAAAATTTTACTTTAAAATCACATTTTACACAAAATTGTTTTTCATTAAAGGCAAAACTTGCAGCTACAACATCTTCTTCTTTTGCCCTTTACAGGTCAAAAACTTTAATCGATTTTAATGAAATTTTCTAGCAATATACCCAAGACCTTAAGAAATCATATAACAGAACTTTCAATAAAAGTTTTCTAACAAAATTTTGTTTAAAATTTAAATTTTTAACAAAAAACCACTTCAGTAAAGGCTAAACTCGCCTCCCTAGCATTAACACATTTTGCTGCATATTTTAAAAAGTTTTCAATCAATTTTAATGAAATTTTTGAATAATATTCTCTACACTATAAGGAATGGTATAAGTTTACTTTCAAGTAAGGTTCTCTCAAAAAATTTTACTTAAAATTCACATTTTTCACAAAAATTGTTTTCATTAAAGGCAAAACTTGCAGCTACAACATCTTTCTCTTTTGCCCTTTACAGGTCAAAAACTTTAAACGATTTTAATGAAATTTTCTAGCAATATACCCAAGACTATAAGAAATCTTTTATCAGCATTTTCAATAAAAGTTTTCTAACAATATTTTGTTTAAAATTTAAATTTTTAACAAAAAACCACTTCAATAAAGGCTAAACTCGTCTCCCTAGCATTAACACATTTTGCTGCATATTTTAAAAAGTTTTCAACCGATTTTAATGAAAATTTCCAACAATATTCTCTAGACTATAAGGAACCAAATAAGTTTACTTTGAAATAGGGTTCTCTCAGAAAATTTTACTTAAAATTCACATTTTTCACAAAAATTGTTTTCATTAAAGGCAAAACTTGCAACTACAACATCTTCCACTTTTGCCCTTTAAAGGTCAAAAACTTTAAACGATTTTAATGAAATTTTCTAACAATATATCCAAGACTATAAGAAATCGTTTAACAGCATTTTCAATTAAAGTTTTCTAACAAAATTTTGTTTAAAATTGAAATTTTAAACAAAAAACCACTTCAGTAAAGGCTAAACTCGCCACTCTAGTATTAACACATTTTGCTGCAAATTTCAAAAAGTTTTCAAACGATTTCAATGAAATTTTACAACAATATTCTCTAGACTATAAAGAATCATATAAGTTTACTTTCACATAAGGTTTTCTAAGAAATTTTTACTTAAAAATCACATTTTTCACAAAAATTATTTTCATTAAAGGCAAAACTTGCAACTACAACATCTTCCACTTTTGCCCTTTAAAGGTCAAAAACTTTAAACGATTTTAATGAAATTTTCTAGCAATATACCCAAGACTATAAGAAATCGTTTAACAGCATTTTCAATTAAGGTTTTCTTACAAAATTTTGTTTAAAATTGAAATATTTAACAAAAACCACTTAAGTAAAGGCTAAACTCGCCACTCTAGCATTAACACATTTTGCTGCATATTTCTGAAAGTTTTCAACCGATTTTAATGAAATTTTCCAACAATATTCTCTAGACTATAAGGAATCTAATAATTTTACTTTGAAATAGGGTTTTCTAAGAAATTTTTAATTAAAATTCACATTTTTCACAAAAATTATTTTCATTAAAGGCAGAACTTTCAACTACAACATCTTCCTCTTTTGCCCTTTAAAGGTCAAAAACTTTAACCGATTTTAATGAAATTTTCTAACAATATACCCAAGACCTTAAGAAATCGTTTAACAGCATTTTTTTTAACAAAATTTTGTTTAAAATTGAAATTTTTAACAAAAAACTACTTCACTAAAGGCGATAGACGTCACTGTAGTGTTAACACAGTTTGCTCCATAAATCAACAAGTTTTCAAACGATTTTAATGAAATTTTCCAAAAATATTCTATACACTATAAGAAATCGTATAAGTTTACTTTCAAATAAAGTTGTCTCAGAAAATTTTACTTAATATTCACATTTTTCACAAAATTTTTTTCATTAAAGACAAAATTCTCAATTACAACACTTTTGCCCTTTACAGGTCAAAAACTTTAACCGATTTTAAAGAAATTTTCCAGCAATATTCCCAAGACTTCCGTAAATCCTATAACTAAACTTTCAATAAAGGTTTTCTAACAAAATTATCTTTGAAATAAGTTTTTTCTAAATAAAAATTCGTCTTAACTTGCCAAAACAATACTGTTCAAGTATTGCTCACGAACAACAACAACAGCAATTTGGTTCAACGGTTTTTAGCATTTGAAAATAAAAAGAAAGATTTCAAAAAATATAATATATTTTTTATGAAATCTATCCACAACTCAAAGTTGTAAAAGTATTATATGATGGAGCGGATGATGATGATGATTTGCTTTAAAGCAGAAAGAAACCCTTGTATACAATATTCCATAAATGTTAAGTACTAAGTAAAGAGTGTATAGCTTTCCATATCATAAATACAACAACTACAATAACAGCAACAACAACAACCGACAACAACCAACAGCGACCAACATTGTTCATAGTAACAAGAACAAAATTGTTATGTATTCTTGAGATACAAAGGCTAAAGGTTTATATTACCTGTGTGTATATGTCTTTTTATTTTGATGTATGTGTGTTGGTGAGTTTTTTTTTTTTTCAAAAATAACTGAAAAATCTCTAGCTTAAGAAGACACCACACACATATACGTATAAGCATATTTACTCACACTTAGCAACATAACTACATACTTAGGTGCTCAGCTCAGCATTCTTTTCTGTTGTTAGTTATTGAGTCATACTTTGCTGCATGTTAAGAGAGGGCAGTTTGAAAAGTGCTTTTGCGATTATAAAACTTTAAAATGTTTGTAGTTAGTAAGTTAGGTAGATAGATAGATAGATAGATAGATAGATAGATAGATAGATAGATAGATAGATAGATAGATAGATAGATAGATAGATAGATAGGAAGATAGATAGATAGATAGATAGATAGATAGATAGATAGATAGATAGATAGATAGATAGATAGATAGATAGATAGATAGATAGATAGATAGATAGATAGATAGATACTTACTTACTTACTTACTTACTTACTTACTTACTTACTTACTTACTTACTTACTTACTTACTTACTTACTTACTTACTTACTTACTTACTTACTTACTTACTTACTTACTTACTTACTTACTTACTTACTTACTAACTAACTAACTTACTTTCTTACTTAATTACTTACTTACTTAAATAAGTAAGCAATTATTTACTTACTTACTTAATTACATACTTACTTACATACTTACTTACTTACTTTCTTGGAAAAAAAGCTTTATTTAAAATAACTTTGCGACTTACTCTCGCATTTATCTCTTCCTACTCCCTCTCCTTTTTCTCTTTTTATCCTCCTCATGTGTTTAATATATATGTTTATAAAAAAACAATTGTTGCTAAAGTTGGTTCTGCTTTTATGCCCCCAAGTATTTTAATACTTAAACGAACCGCCAACTCATATAGGGTCTAACAAAATGTAGTGCAAAACAATTTTAACCAACAACTAACAATTCTTCTTAAAACTTTTTCTAGACACACCCTGTATAGACGACACACATACAAAACGAAAAAAAAAACTTAGATTATTAATAACATAGATTTACCTTTAAGGGGCCCTACTTGTAGAAAAACATCTATTTTAAACTTATTGTTTTATTTTATTTAACAATTTTCTTTAAGTATAACAGAGGGGGCTTTCTGAGATGTTTGTTGTTGTTGTCGTAGGTACTTGTTGTTGTTATTATTTTTGTGTACTTGTTTTCTTTCTATTTTTTATTAGAATAATTAGTTTTTCCATAAAACAATTGTCAAAATATAAGATTTATTTAAAAAGTCTTGTTTGTATATTCTTGCATTATAGCGGCAAGAGGGAGAATGTATGTATGTGTGTTGGTGAGAGCATGTGAGATATCAAGGGAGATTATTCATTTAATAGAGAACTCAATGAGTTCTTAGAGGATTTTTAACTGACAATAAAATTTAAAAATAGCAAGACACTGAGAAAAAACTCAAGTTTACTCGACAGTCTGGTCTAGTCTAGTCTATGGTCTAGTCTATAGTATAGTCTATAGTGTAGTCTATATTGCAGTCTATAGTCTAGTCTATAGTCTAGTCTATAGTCTAGTCTATAGTCTAGTCTATAGTCTAGTCTATAGTCTAGTCTATAGTCTAGTCTATAGTCTAGTCTATAG
>NC_060951.1:4795740-4823669 GCF_022045245.1 Lucilia cuprina
AATTATTTTTTCGTTTTTTGTTATTATAATTTCAAAGAAAAAGTGTTGTTTCAAATATTTATTTTGCAAAGTGTTTTTCTGTGAAGTTTTAGTTTAACAGGCACCACATATGAAAAAAATTCAAGGAAATTATTGACAATGACTTTATGATCTTAATGAGAAACAAGATAATTAGATGAAGGATAAATGGATTTGTTTACAACTCATATAAAAGATCTTTAAACTTTAGTTTAAACACTTTTAACTATCTATCCCTGCATGTTTTTCTCTCTCAAGTTAAAGTTTTGTTCTTTATAACAATCCTCCTTAATTTTTTAAGCATAATTTCTGCATTAATCTGCATAAACTTACATGCACAAATGTATGCAAGGAAGTACAGTAGAGAGGGTGTAAAATGATAATCTATCATTTGCATAGAAGAATAATAACCAAATGACTACAACAAAACTAAGAAGATAAAAAAAGGCCAAAATGGAAACAAAAAACGAAGTTGTTTTTTCCAAAGAAAAACTGTCAAACGTAAAAGTCATGCGTAAAAGAAGGTGTGGCGCTAAGAAACAGAACTTAAAACATTGATGACATGAAAGCAAAAACAAAAAGTATCGTCAATTTTAAGCAAAAAAGTGACATTTTTGTTAAACTTTAACAGACAATTTTCATAATTAAAAGGAATTTAAAACAAAATGCAGTGGGTGTGAATAAATTTGTGCAAAAAAATTTGCAAAAATTATGTAAAAAAAAACAAAATTTTCTCTTATTTTACAAGATTTGTTATAGTTTACAACAAAGAAACAAAGTAAATGTAAAGAAAATTTTAATAAATTTGCTTTCTTAAACATAAAATTTCATAATTTCTTAAAAAAAACCGTAATTTACAATTCTTTACATTTTGTCAATAATGTAAACAATTGGAAATTTAAGCTAAATACAAGTAAATTTCTAAATTTATACATAAAAATCTAAACCACTTTAGTTGTTCTTATTTAAACAAAAAAATTTTCCTCAAAATTTTCAAAAATGTACAAGTTATACAATTGTTTACATAATGTAAACATTATAAAGTAAAGTAAAATTTCAAAAATTTTAAATTTTTTACCTAAAATCTTATTTGTTTACATTTCTGCTAAAGCAAGCAAGAAATTTTTCGCAAAAATTTTCAATATTTTCCAAGTTATTCAATTGTTTACATAATGTCAACAATGTAAAATAAGTAAAATTTTGTTAAAAGAAGATTTTTTTATAAAGTAATTAAGTTTTATTAACAATTTTACAAAGTTTTGTATTGTTTACCTAATGTCAACAATGTAAACAATTAAAATTTTAAGGTAAATTACCAAAAATTTTAAATTTTTTACATGAAATCTGATTTGTTTACATTTCTGCTAAAGCAATCAAGAAATTTTACACAAAAATGTTCACTAATTTACAAGTTATTTAATTGTTTACATAATGTCAACAATGTAAATTATGTGATATTCAAGTAAAACAAGTTTCTTTTTATAAAGTAATTAAGTTTTCTTAACAATTTCACAATGTTTTATATTGTTTACATAATGTCAACAATGTAAAGTATTTCAAAATTAGGGTAAAAAATAGGTAAACTGTGTATTTTATAATGTAAACTAAGAAAATTTCACATTTTCTTTGTTATTTCATAAATTTTTATCAAAATGTGTGTAAAATTTGTTAGATTTTCAATTGTTTACATGATGTCAACAATGTAAAGTTTGTAGAAAATGTTTTAAATTGTTATAAGTTATTGATTGCTTTGATTGTTTTAAGAATTTTATGAAATTTGCAATTGTTTACATAATGTCAACAATGTAAAGTATTAAAAAATTAGGGTAAATAATAGGTAAAATATAGATTTAATGGTGTAAACTTATAAAATTTCACATTTTCTTTGCTATTTCATTAATTTTTTATCAAAATTTGTGTAAAATTCGTAAAATTTTCAATTGTTTACGTAATGTCAACAATGTAAACAATTCCAAAAATCATTGAAATATGTAAATATTTTAAAACTTTTTTAAAATTATGTTTAAAGACGATTGGGGAGGAAATTTGTGTAAAATTTTCAATTGTTTACATAATGTCAACAATGTAAACAATTCAAAAACTCATTGAAATATGAGTATATTTGGATTTTTTTTAAATTATGTATAAAGGCGATTAGAGAGAAAATTTGTGTAAATTTTGCGATTGTTTACATGATGTCAACAATGTAAACAATTCAAAAAATCATTGAAATATGTGTATATTTGGAAATTTTCTTCAAAATTATGTATTAAGACAAACAGGGAGACTACAATTTAATGCAAAATTGCGTATAAATCCTTTTCTTTATGTTTTTCTTTTGGTCGATTTAAAAATTTTCTCATAAATTTTCCTTTTTTTTTCTTGGGAAAAATAAAGTTTTGTTTTTCTTTTTTTTGATATCTCATATAGCCAAGTGTTTGTATGTTTGTTTGTTTCTTTAAAATTTATTTTTATTAATTTAAACTTTTTAAAAAGAATCTGTAGTTGTATAAAAACTAAAAGAAAAAATGAAAAAAGAACAACAACAACAATACAAACAATAATAATAATAAAGAAAAAAATTATATATAAATTTATAAACTTTGTACGTGCTGGCTCAGCGTAAAAAGTATTTTGAACCTGCCTCAACTTAACTGAACTTCTTCGATGTATGGTATAAAATTTACAAAAAAAACAAACACATACACACATATAAGTATGTAAGTTAAAAGTGTTAAAATTACGTATGTTATAAACAGTAGAAGAAAAAAAACTTTGAAAAATAATATTATTATAGTTGGAAAGGAAAAACTAGCTGTTGCAGTTAGGCTATTCACAGTTTGCTAGTAAGACAGCCCACTTGTTCTTAGCGCCTTTTGATAGCCATGACCATCCTTAATAGTTTATTAATAACATACAAAATTATTAAGGCAAGACGCGTTATTCTTTCTTATTTCTTTCTGTTAACATTTATAGCTGTTTATTGTTGTTGTTGTTTTCTATACAGCTATTATTTCGACTCACCCCTCTTTACTTTATACCACACTAAACACTATTTGAAATATAAAAATTTTATTAATTCAAAATGCATACTATTGGTATTTGTAGTTTTGTGTTAACACAAAAAAAAAAAAACAACAAATCTTTATTACTGCCAAACTATTATTACCTACTACTCTCGTGCACACTACACTCTTTTATTAACTCTACTATAATATCAAAGTCTATATAGTGGTAATGTTATGTTTACACCATACATACACATATAAAAGTATTTTATAGAGTAAAATTGGTGTAAAACAGTTATATTTATATTAAATTGATTTTAAAGGTGTTTTTTTTTTCTTTCATCCAAAAGGGTTTTATTAAATCTCGATCGAATAATTTAAATTTTATGTTTGTTTATGTGCATAAAAATATATATGAATTGAAATTTTGAAAAGACTAAAGATTTTTTTTTATAAGTTTAATATGTTCTTACCATGATGACATTATGTATCGACTAGACTATAGACTATACCACATACTAGACTATAGAATAGACAATAGACTATAGTCTAGACAACAGACTATAGGCTAGACTATAGACCAGACAATAGACTAGACTATAGTCCAGACAATAGACAAGACTTTAGACTAGACTATAGACTACATTATAGAATAGACTATAGACCAGACAATAGACTAGAATATATACTAAACTATAGACTACACTATAGACTTGACTATAGACCAAATACTAGACTTTAGAATAGAATATAGACTAAACTATAGACTAAACTACGGACTATACTATTCACAATACTATAGTTCATATACTATAGACCAGACAAACTACAAGACAATAGACTATAGACTAGACTAGATTATAGACTAGACTATAGACAAGACTATAGACTTAACCATAGAAGAGACTATAGACAGGACTACGAACTAGACAATAGACAATATTATATACTAGACTATAGACAAGACCACAGATTAGACTAAAACTAAAGACTTTAATATAGACTAGACTATAAGCTAGACTATTGACTAGATTAAAAACTAGACCATAGATCAGATCATAGACTGGACTATAGACTAGACATTATAACATACTATAGGCTTGGCCATTGACTAGACTATATACTAGACTGTAGTCAATGCAATATACTATACTATAGACAAGACTATAGACTAGACTATAAACTAGAATATAGTCTAGACTAGACTATAGACTGGACTATAGAATAGACTATAGACTAAACCATAGATTATAGATTGGACTACAAACTAGACAAGAGACAATAGATTATAAGACTGTAGACTAGACTATAGACTAGACTATAGGCTAGACTAAAGACTAGACTAAAGACTAGACTAAAGACTAGACTAAAGACTAGACTAAAGACTAGACTATAGACTTGACTATAGACTTGACTATAGACTAGACTGTAGACTAGACTATAGACTAGACTATAGACTAGACTGTAGAATAGACTATAGACTAGACTATAGACTAGACTATAGACTAGACTATAGACTAGACTATAGACTAGACTATAGACTAGACTATAGACTAGACTATAGACTAGACTATAGACTAGACTATAGACTAGACTATAGACTAGACTATAGACTAGACTATAGACTAGACTATAGACTAGACTATAGACTAGACTATATTCTAGACTATAGACTAGACTATATTCTAGACTATAGACTAGACTATAGACTATATTATAGACTAGACTATAGACTAGACTATAGACTAGACTATAGACTAGACTATAGACTAGACTATAGACTAGACTATAGACTAGACTATAGACTAGACTATAGACTAGACTATAGACTAGACTATAGACTAGACTATAGACTAGACTATAGACTAGACTATAGACTAGACTATAGACTAGACTATAGACTAGACTATAGACTAGACTATAGACTAGACTATAGACTAGACTATAGACTAGCCTACAGACTAAACTATAGAGTAGACTATAGACCAGACTATACTGTAGTATAGACCAAAGACTAAACTATAGAGTAGACTATAGACCAGACTATACTGTAGTATAGACCAAAGACTAAACTATAGACTAGACTATATACTAGACTATAAACTAGACTATAGACTAGACTATAGAATAGGCTATAGAATAGGCTATATACTGGACTATAGGCTTGATTATGGAACAGACTATAGAATAGGCTATAGATTAGACTATTTCTAGACTATAGACTAGACTAAAGACTAGACTATAGACTAGACTATGGATTAGACTATGTACCAGACAATGGAATAAACTATAGACAAGACTATAGACTAGACTATGAACTAAACAATAGACTAGACAAAAGACTATACTAAACGACAAACAGTTTAGTTAATAGTCTAGTGTATTATCTATATTGTAGTCTAGTCTAAAATCTAATTTATGTTCACTTTATAATTGTCACAAACAAAATCAAACCTCATCATATAAGTTGATTTTGGTTTGCTAATTATACGTGCGTAATGTCAAAAGTTAATTTCAATTTAATTACTTTTTAGAAGTGACATTATTTTGTCATCTTAGGGACACACTCACACAAACAAACAAAAAAACTCCCAAATAAACCTGATGACTAAAAGATAGACGATGATGAACAGGTACTTACTGCATACTTGTATGCAAAAGTACACACATGACTGAGACAGGTAATTAGTAGAGGAAGACTTAGAGCACAAGTACTAAAGTTGAAATGTGTATAAAGGATATAAAAAAATAAAAACGGATTAGAAGATTAATGGCCTTTTGAAATACAATAGCTAATGTAGAAAAGATTAAAAAGTTGTGTGTGGAGAGAGACTATAAAAAGATTTACTTTGTTTTAAGCTTAAATATACAATTTATTGTATTTTTTATTTTTATATATTTTGTTTTGGCTTTTAAATTATTTACAACATTTAGCAGTACTTAACCCCACTGTAGTAAAATTTCTTTTTATTACTTTATTACTTTTACATTGTTACTCTTTGGTTAAACTCTTTACAATTATTATAGCATACCTTAAGGCTTTGGTATTTATTTTCTGTAAAAAATGTAACGTCTATTTACAAGACAACCATTGTGAATTAAAATTTTGTTATAATAAATTATAAAAAGTACAACAAACAAATTGTAACTTTTTTTTTTGGGGACAGGTAGAGATTGTGAGAGAGACAAGTAAAAAAGGAAGAACTTGTCATAAAAGAATTTGTTAATATTGTAAATGACAATTATGAAAAACAGGATAAAACAACGAAGTGTCAAATATTAAAAGTTGTAAAGGAAAATATAAAAAATGGCATGAAAAGGGACAAAAAAACAAACGAAGTTTAAACTAAAATAAGTAATTGATAATAAAAACTTGTAAAAAGGAAAAAATTAAATTTATGTTAGTGGTTAGTGTATTAGTCTGTAGGTAGGTAAGTAAGTAAGAAAGTAAGTAAGTAAGTAAGTAAGTAAGTAAGTAAGTAAGTAAGTAAGTAAGTAAGTAAGTAAGTAAGTAAGTAAGTAAGTAAGTAAGTAAGTAAGTAAGTAAGTAAGTAAGTAAGTAAGTAAGTAAGTAAGTAAGTAAGTAAGTAAGTAAGTAAGTAAGTAAGTAAGTAAGTAAGTAAGTAAGTAAGTAAGTAAGTAAGTAAGTAAGTAAGTAAGTAAGTAAGTAAGTAAGTAAGTAAGTAAGTAAGTAAGTAAGTAAGTAAGTAAGTAAGTCTTGTCTATAGTCTAGCATATAACATAGTCTATAGTCTAGCATATAGCATAGTCTATAGTCTAGCATATAGCATAGTCTAGTCTATATCGTAGTCTACAGTCTAGTCTGTAGTATACTCTATAGTCTACAGTTTTGTCTATAGTTCAGTCAATAGTTAAGTCAATAGTCGAGTCCACAGTCTAGTCTATAGTCTAATCGAGAGAATAGTCTGTAGTCTAGCCTACAGTCTAGCCTCTAGTGTAGTCTATAGTCTAGTCTATAATCTAGTCTATAGTCTAGTATATAGTCCAGTCTATAATCTAGTCTATAGTCTAGTCTATAGCCTAGTATATAGTCTAGTCTGTAGTCTAGTCTATAGTCTAGTCTATAGTCTAGTCTATAGTCTAGTCTATAGTCTAGTCTATTTTCTATTCTATAGTCTAGTCTATAGTCTAGTTTATAGTCTAGTCTATAGTTTAGTCTATAGCCTAGTATATAGTCTAGTCTATAGTCTAGTCTATAGTTTAGTCTATAGTCTAGTCTATAGTCTAGTCTATAGTCTAGTCTATAGTCTAGTCTATAGTCTAGTCTATAGTCTAGTCTATAGTCTAGTCTATAGTCTAGTCTATAGACTAGTTTATAGTCTAGTCTATAGTCTAGTCTATAGTCTAGTCTATAGTCTAGTCTATAGTCTAGTCTATAATCTATTCTATAGTCTAGTCTATAGTCTAGTCTATAGTCTAGTCTATAGTCTAGTCTATAGTCTAGTCTATAGTCTAGTCTATAGTATAGTCTATAGTCTAGTATATAGTCTCGTCTAGTCTATAGTCTAGTCTATAGCCAAGTCTATAGTTTAGTCTATAGCCTAGTATATAGTCTAGTCTATAGTCTAGTCTATTGCCTACTCTATTGCCTAGCCTTTAGTCTAGTCTATAGTCTAGACTAAAGTCTAGTCAATAGTCGAGTCCATAATCTTGTCTACAGTCTAGACCATATACTAGTCTAAAGTCTAGTCTATAGTCTAGTCAATAATCTAGTCTATATTCTAGTGACTAGATTATTGACTAGATTCTAGTCTATAGCCTGGTATACAGCCTAGTCTATAGTGTAGTCTATAATCTAGTCTAAAGTGTAGTCAATAGTCAAGTCCATAATCTTGTCTACAGTCTAGTGTATGTTCTAGTATATAGTCTAGTATAAAGTCTAGTCTATAGTCTAGACACAGTCAAGTCTATATTTTAATCTATAGTCTAGTCTATGTTCTAGTATATAGTCTAGTCTATGAACTAGTATATAGCCTGATCTACAGTCAAGTCTATAGTCTAGTATACGGTCTAGTCTATAGTATATTTTATAGTCAAGTCTATGTTCCAGTCTATAGTCTAGTTTATATTCTAGCCTATAAGCTAAAGTCTAGTTTTTAGTCAAGACTTGACTAAAATTTATAAAAAAAAAATCCATTTCATAAAATTTTCCCATACATCAATACATGTCTTTTCACGACTCTCTAACACTTGACACTTGGCCCAAGGGTTTGACAAACCGATTATTAGAAAATTTTCCCAAAATTTTGCTACTATAAAAATATGACACATGTTTTACAATATTATTTTCCCCACCCCTTAACGTAGACACATGGTCAGAACATGTGAATTAAAGTGTAATTTCATGGTAAAAGAAAATTACCAACAATTTGTATTAAAAACTTTGTTTTTTCCTTTTAATTTTTGCTCATTTACTGGCTGGTGTTTGAAAAATTTCCCAATTTCACACTTGAATTGCAATAAAAAGTGAAAAATACACACGGTACACACTGGTTTGAACACAAACAACAACAGGATTTCCCCGCAAATAAAATAGTGAGTAAGTAAGTGAAGCAAAAGGTCAAAACAAAAACAATTTATAATGCTTATAAACATGATGACAATATCTTAACACCCACCCACTCTCTCTTTCTCTTCCTTTTCCTAATAGCAATAATAACGCAGAGTTTATGACACTGTTAAAATTATTGTTGTTATTATTGTATTTGTTAAGAGTTATTGTTGTTGCTCATTCGTTTGTTATACCAATAACAAATCCTTTCATTACTGCCTACACCAACAAAACACAACTTACTCTCCATTGCGTTTGTTCGTGTGCAAGTTTGTGATATGAAACAAAAACGAAAGGATTAACAAAAGAGAACGAAAACAAAAAGGTTTAAAAAAAGAGATCATGTATTTGTTTTGTCGTTGCAATATAAAATATTAAAGCTGCAATTATCACAGTAGCATTGCATGTAAAGTGCAATTATTTGTATTTGTTTTGTGTGATTTTACTCTATATGCTTAAAAATTTGGGAAATTTTGGAAATTTTCATAAAAACATAAATGTTGTTGTTTTCTCCTTTATTAATTACAAATATTTACTTGCAACCTCATAAATGCTTTTAATAACAAAACAAATACAATTTATTATTGTTATCACATACACACATAAAATATAAATAAATTATTCGAGCAACTTGTTTAATGAAGGGAAAATCCCATTGTGAACGAAAAAACAATGATAAATAAAGGATTTAAATAAAATTTAGTTGTTATTTATAAATAACAACGTTTATTATTTTATGATATTTTGACAAAAGAAAAAAATATAACAGGTTCTTTTCACTGTTATCTTTAAAACTAAGACAGAACTATAACCTATTCTATAGAATAGTCTATAGACTAGACTATAGACTACACTAGACTATAGACTAGACTATTGACTAGACCATAGACTAGACTATAGACTAGATTATAGACTAAACTATAGATTATACTATAGACTAGAATATAGACTAGGCTATAGACTACAGAGTAGACTATAGACTAAAGTGTAAACTAGACTTTAGACTAGACTATAGACTAGACTTTAGAGTAGACTATAGACTAGACTATTGACTAGATTATAGACTAGACAATTGACTAGACTATAGACTACACTATAGACTAGACTACAGACTAGACTATAGACTAGACTATAGACTAGACTATGGACTAGACTATGGACTAGACTATGGACTAGACTATGGACTAGACTATGGACTAGACTATGGACTAGACTATGCACTAGACTATAGACTAGACTATGGACTAGACTATAGACTATAGATTAGACTATACACTAGACTATAGACTAGACCATAGACTATACTATAGATTAGACTATAGACTAGACTTTAGACAATACTATAGACTAGACTATAGTCTAGATTATAGACTTAACTAGTTTATAGACTGTAAACTAGAGTATAGTCTAGACTATGGACTAGACTATAGACTAGACTGTACAGTAGACAATAGACTAAACTATAGACTAGACTGTAGACTAGTCTATAGACTAGACTATACACTAGACTATAGACTAGACTATAGACTAGAATATAGACTAGACTATAGACTAGAGACTAGACTATACTAAAATATAGACTAGATTATAGACTAGACTATGGGCTAGACTATAGACTATACTATAGACTAAACTATACACTAGACTATAAACTATAGACAAAATCGTTTATTGTTTTATAATCTTTTGGCACAGACTGGACTATAGACTAGACTAGACATGTCTATAGACTAGACTAAAGGCTAGACTATAGACATGTCTATAGACTAGACTATAGACTAGACTATAGACTAGACTATAGATTAGACTAGACATGTCTATAGACTAGACTAAAGGCTAGACTATAGACATGTCTATAGACTAGAATATAGACTAGACTATAGACTAGACTATAGACTAGACTATAGACTAGACTATAGACTAGACTATAGACTAGACTAAGACTAAACTATAGACTAGACTATAGACTAGACTATAGACTAGACTATAGACTAGACTATAGACTAGACTATAGACTAGACTATAGACTAGACTATAGACTAGACTATAGACTAGACTATAGACTAGACTATAGACTAGACTATAGACTAGACTATAGACTAGACTATAGACTAGACTATAGACTAGACTATAGACTAGACTATAGACTAGACTATAGACTAGACTATAGACTAGACTATAGACTAGACTATAGACTAGACTATAGACTAGACTATAGACTAGACTATAGACTAGACTATAGACTAGACTATAGACTAGACTATAGACTAGACTATAGACTAGACTATAGACTAGACTATAGACTAGACTATAGACTAGACTATAGACTAGACTATAGACTAGACCACAGACTAGACTATAGACTAGACTATAGACTAGATTATAGACTAGACTATAGACTAGACTATAGACTAGACTATAGACTAGACTATAGACTAGACTATAGACTAGACTATAGACTAGACTATAGACTAGACTATAGACTAGATTATAGACTAGACTATAGACTAGACTATAGACTAGACTATAGACTAGACTATAGACTAGACTATAGACTAGACTATAGACTAGACAATAGACTAGACAATAGACTAGATTATAGACTAGATTATAGACTAGACTATAGACTAGACTATAGACTAGACTACACTATAGACCAGACTATAGACTAGACTATAGACTAGACTATAAACTAGACTATAGACTAGACTATAGACTAGACTATGGACTAGACTATAGTATAGACTATATTATAGACTTGACTGGTTTATGGACTTTAAACTAGACTACATACTAGACTACAGACTAGACTATAGACTAGACTTTAGACTAGACTTTAGACTAGACTACAGACTAGACTATAGACTAGACTACAGACTAGATTACAGACTAGACAATAGACTAGACTATAGATTAGACTATAGACTAAACTATAGACTGGAGTATAGATTAGACTATAGTCAAGTTGTAGAAAACTCTGTAGTTAAAACTGTAGACTAAATCAAAGTCAAGCTATAGAGAAAACTATAGCCAAACTATAGACTTGATTAACATTAAAAATATCATATGAAAGTTTAATAAATTTCTTTTAAATTGTTTGTTGCTGTTTTATTATCAGCAAAATATTATAAATTAGAAATACATTTGACAAACAGCAGCATTTCACATAAATCCATACAAACAATGCAATTTTCTACAAGGTGTTTTCACCTTTTTTTCTCTCTTATTTGCAATAATTATTTATTTTCATTTTGAGGAAAAAATGGAGAAATAGCAAAAAATCCAACAAAAATAGCGACAAAAAGTGACAAGTTGCATCCCGTTGTAAAGTCTCAACATCATCACTGTCAACGTAAAGCCAGGCTATTTACAATCAAAAGCTGCATTTGTCATAGACCCCTTCTCTTCTCTGCCTGCCCCCTCTATTGTACTTTAACATTATTATACACTGTATGGCTATTTTCATTTTCTACTTGCCCCAGCAGCTGTGTTTGATTGTAACTTAAGGTCAACAATATAATGCAGACTAGACTACAGACTAGATTACAGACTAGACAATAGACTAGACTATAGATTAGACTATAGACTAAACTATAGACTGGAGTATAGATTAGACTATAGTCAAGTTGTAGAAAACTCTGTAGTTAAAACTGTAGACTAAATCAAAGTCAAGCTATAGAGAAAACTATAGCCAAACTATAGACTTGATTAACATTAAAAATATCATATGAAAGTTTAATAAATTTCTTTTAAATTGTTTGTTGCTGTTTTATTATCAGCAAAATATTATAAATTAGAAATACATTTGACAAACAGCAGCATTTCACATAAATCCATACAAACAATGCAATTTTCTACAAGGTGTTTTCACCTTTTTTTCTCTCTTATTTGCAATAATTATTTATTTTCATTTTGAGGAAAAAATGGAGAAATAGCAAAAAATCCAACAAAAATAGCGACAAAAAGTGACAAGTTGCATCCCGTTGTAAAGTCTCAACATCATCACTGTCAACGTAAAGCCAGGCTATTTACAATCAAAAGCTGCATTTGTCATAGACCCCTTCTCTTCTCTGCCTGCCCCCTCTATTGTACTTTAACATTATTATACACTGTATGGCTATTTTCATTTTCTACTTGCCCCAGCAGCTGTGTTTGATTGTAACTTAAGGTCAACAATATAATGCAGGGAAAAAAGAAAGCAACAACGACATCGACAAAAAAAGTTCAATTTGCAATATGTGCAACGTCACTTTTTGCTATGTTTCAGATAAAAATGCATTTGCTATTTAACACCCGAATACTTTTTTTGATGTTGTAATGAAATTCATATGGTGCCATTTCAAAAGGGGGAATATATCTGAGGGATTCTTTTTTTGTTGTTGAACAACAACGAACAACATTTATTGATAGTGTCAGCATCATGATTAAGAATTATAGATGAAAATATTCAAAAAGAAATATTGTGAAATTTTTCAACGAAAAACTTGCAACAGGGGTTTTGGAAAAAATTAATTTTTTTTAAATTATTTAATAAATTTCTTTAAAAACTCACCTGATGTCTTGTCTTAACGATTGATCGCCTAATAATAATTCAAAGCCGCCTTTTGATATGCTACTATTTGGACTATAACTTAATTGTGTTAAATTATTTGTTAAACTATTTGTATTTAATTGTAAAACGTCATCATTTTCTTCATCATCATCGTCGGTTAGTAACTGGAATTAGAAGAAAATAGAACAAACAATTAGTTAATAAATTATAGGATATAGTTTATGGACTAGAATATAGACTAGACAATAGTCTAGTCTATAGTTTAGGCTATAGTGTAGTCTATATTCCAGTCTATAGTCTAGTCTATAGTCTAGTCTATAGTCTAGTCTATAGTCTAGTCTATAGTCTAGTCTATAGTCTAGTCTATAGTCTAGTCTATAGTCTAGTCTATAGTCTAGTCTATAGTCTAGTCTATAGTCTAGTCTATAGTCTAGTCTATAGTCTTGTCTATAGTCTAGTCTATAGTCTTGTCTATAGTCTAGTCTATAGTCTAGTCTATAGTCTAGTCTATAGTATAGTCTATAGTCTTGTCTATAGTCTAGTCTATAGTCTTGTCTATAGTCTTGTCTATAGTCTAGTCTTTAGCCTGGTCTATAGTCTAGTCTATAGTCTAGTCTATACTCTAGTCTATAGTTTAGTCTACAGTTTGGTCTAAAGTTCAGTCTATAGTTTAGTCTATAGTCTAGTCATTAGTATTGTCTATAGTCTAATCTATAGTCCACTATCAAGTTGTTTCTGTGATCTAGTTTAAAGTCAAGTCCAGTTTTTAGTCTTAACTATAAACGATATCATTATCTCTATTGTTATTTATATGATTTATTTTCTTTTCGTCATTATTTTTTAACTTTTACCTCTCTTCTCGGTGGTTGTTGCTGCTGCTGCTGCTGTTGATGTATCTGCTGTTTTTGTTGTAGATTATTTGTTGTTAAATATAAATCACAATTATTGCTACTAATAAGATTTGTTGCTGATATTTGTTGGCTTCTAGACGAAATGCCTGTTACATATGATGATGTTCCTAATGATGATGATGTTGATGGTACTGATGTTGTTGCTAATGTTGAAGCTGCAGTAGTGACTGTTGCTGTTATTAATGATGTAGTAGTATTAGTTGTTGCTAATGTTGCTTGTGTTAACTGGGCAGTTGAGGCAATTGCTGATTTTGATAAATTACTACAGGTCGATGATTGTTTTTGTGTTGTATTACAATTATTATTCGAATGAAGTAAAGCTGTTGCGGTTGCTGCTGCAGCTGCTAATGATGAGGCTGTGGCCAGTGATGATGTTGTTGCTGTTGCTGCAGTTGTTTGCGATGATTTTATATTATTATTGTTATTATTATTGAGCAGTAAAGGCTGCTGTACAATAGGTTGAGCGGCTTGTTTTGCTGTGTGAGCTAAATCTACCACATCCTTGGCCAAACGGGGCGAGGTTATAGTCTGCGCATCCACATAGATTTTATTGGGCGGGGGTAGTTGTAAAGGCGGTGGTATATGATCGTGATACGTTGATGTTTTTGCTGTTGCTGGTGCTGCTGTTGTTGTTGAGGTCGTTTGATGTACATCCACTGTGGCACTTATGGTATTGGTTTGTGATTTTCTTCGACCCAAAGTGGAACTATTACCTGCCAATAAAGGCGCTGTGGAGCTGTGTGTGCTATTATTAAAGGGCGTATTTACAACAGTGACAGCTGTGGGTGTGGGTATTTCAGCATGTTTATTTTTATAGTTAATAAAATTTATATTACACAAATTAGCACCTAAAGCCGCCAAATCATCGTCATCATCATCCTCTTCCTTAACTTCCAAATGCTGTAGACTGCGTGCAATAGTTAGTTTTTTATGCTGCAATCCGGGTGGTAATTTTGATAAGGGTGTTGCTTGGAATATACTATTATGATTTGTCAATATTGAGGTGTTGTTGGTGTTGTTGCTAGTACTAACTGCTGCAGTTGCTGTTGTTCCGCTTAATGCAACTTGTTGATAATTATTGTTGACATTTCTATCGCCTGTTATTCCAGTTCCTGTTGTTGTATTGTTGCTTATTGTAGTTTGTTTACTACTACTACTACTACTACCACCAGCTGTTGCTGCTGTTATGGTGCCTCCACCACTGCTGCTGCTGTTGTTGCTGGGTGGTTGTTGTTGTGTTGTCTGTTGCGTTGATTTTACTGAACTTGCATTAGTCGCTGTTGACGCTATTGCTGTTGGTGTTATTGTTGTTGCACTTATTAGACCAGCTGTTGCCGAGGTCGATGCTGTTGTTAAGGTCGTACTATTACAGGCCGTATGATTGCTATTGAATGAGGTCACATATATGGGGGAGGCTTCATTTAGGAAACTTAAATCTTGTTTTTGTGTTGAAGGTGCACCACCTTTCGTCTGTTGTAACTGAAAGGAAGGGAAAGCGGATGTAATTTTAACAAAAGTGTAAAAACTTTAAACAAATTTATTTGCATATAAATTTAATGCAAATTTATTTTAATCTTAAAATACAAAAACAACAACAGAAAAACTCAAACAAAAATATGCATTATTAAATTATGCAAATTTTGTAAACTGCAACAGAAAGCTTAAAAAAAAAAACAAAACAGGTAAAATGTTAGGGATCAAGAGTTAGTGGGGGAGAGCAAGAGAGAGGGAATAAGAGAAATTGGGGGAAAAACCATACAAATCAAAAGACGAATGTGAATTTGTGTTTAAAGTGAAATAAATCACCATTATAAAGATTTAACAAAATGCGAAAAACTGCATATGATTGGGAGGAATAAGACAACAGTGACAACAACAGATGTCGTAATAACTAAAATTTAGTCAGACTAAAATAAATTTCCAAACGAAATTTTGTGGGAAGTAAGTGATTAAAAGACATTTTCAAACATAGAAAAATGGATAAAATTTTAAGAAATTTAATAAAACTCTTATGCAGACATCAGTTCTAGACTTTAAAAAATTTTCAAGTTTAAACGATTTTCGAACTTAAGTTCGAATTTTCGAACATAGCAAAATTGCCCTAAATTTAAATAAAATTGTTTATATAATGATTTAAACATGAATTCCAGGCTTCAAATAGCAAAACTGCTGAAAATTTCAAAAAATTGTTTGTATAGTGATTTAAACATAAATTCCGGACTTTAAATAACATTTTTCCATGTTCGAACTTTTTCGAACTTAAGTTCGAATTTTCGAACATAGCAAAATTGCTCTAAATTTAAAGCAAATCGTGTATATAATGATTTAGGAGTGAATTCCAGGCTTTAAGTAGCATTTTTCCATTTTCGAAATTTTTTCGAACTTAAGTTCGAATTTTCGAAAATAACAAAATTGCCCTAAATTTAAATAAAATTGTTTATATAATGATTTAAATATGAATTCCAGGCTTTAAATAGCATTTTTCCATGTTCGAAATTTTTTCGAATTTGAGTTCGAATTTTCGAACATAGCAAAATTGCCCTAAATTTAAATAAAATTGTTTATATAATGATTTAAACATGAACTCCAGGCTTTAAATAGCATTTTTCCATGTTCGAATTTTTTTCGAATTTAAGTTCGAATTTTCGAACATAGCAAAATTGCTGTAAATTTCAAAAAAATCATTTGTATAATGATTTAAACATAAATTCCGGACTTTAAACAACATTTTTCCATATTCGAAAATTTTTCGAACTTAATTTCGAATTTTCGAACATAGCAAAATTACTACAAATTTAAAGAAAATTGTTTATCTAATGATTTAAACATGAATTCCAGGCTTAAAATAAAATTTTTCCATGTTCGAAAATTTTTCGAACTTAAGTTCGAATTTTCGATCTAAGCAAAATTGCTCTAAATTTAAAGAAAATCGTTTAAATTATGATTTAATCATGAATTCTGGACTTAAAATAGCATTTTTCTATGTTCGAAAATTTTTCGAACTTAATTTCGAATTTTCGAACATAGCAAAATTGCTCTAAATTTAAACAAAATCACTTATATAACATTTTAATCGTGAATTCCAGGCTTTAAATAGCATTTTTCCATGTTCGAAAAATTTTCGAACATAAGTTCGAATTTTCGTTTTTTACAAAAATCATTAAAATTAAACCACAACAAGGGAAAAATGTGTTGATTTGTGGATTTCAACATGTTTTTAGGTTTTTTTTTGGACAGTTTGTTGTGCAATCCAATATGTGTTGCGGTTAGCGCGCTGTTGAGGTTTAAAACTCATTAAAAATGCAAAATTTTATTTAAACACTCCCTCCTTTCCTCTCTCTCTGTATGTATGTATGTATATAGAGTAGTAAAGAGTGAAAATGTTAGCTGTAGTAATAGATTTGTTTATTAAATATGTAAATTTTTCAAAATATTTTAAAATATTTCTTTAAAAATTTTGCCATGAATTCTGTTCACATAACAGAAAATCATTTAATGCTTTTAATTAAAATGCAATTCTTTTATATTTTTTAATATAAATTTTACAAAAACAAAAAAGAAATAATTAATTATTTAAGCACAGCAACATGGCTATTGTTTAAACTCATTAATTATCGGCAGCTATTTTAAATTACAAAAAAATAAAATCATTCTTTCAATTCACTTAAAACTGTTTCAGTCATATAGTCCGACAATTGTTGCAGGCAGCAAGCAGCAGCAAAAACAACAATAAATGTGTTTAAATAAAAGTTGCTTGTTTTCGGAACAGATATCCATTAAAAAAAATGCAATTTAAATTATTGTTACACATTATTGCAAATATACACTGAGAAAAATCGTCTTTTATTACGAGTTTTCATCTTAATCGAACTCAAGTTTGAAACATTTTCGAACAGGAAAAAACACTATTTAAAGCCTAAAGATAATGACTGTAATAAATTTTTAATGATTTGCTTTAAATTTCAATCAATTTTGCTAATTTCGAAAATTCGAACTTAAGTTCGAAAAAGTTTCGAACATGAAAAAATGTCATTTAAAGTCTTTAGATTATATCTAAATAAATATTTTATCGATTTTCTTGAAATTTCAATCAATTATGCTATGTTCCAAAATTCGAACTTAAGTTCGAAAATTTTTCGAACATGGAAAATCATCACAAAAAGCCTACAGATGATGAATTTAATAAATTTTTAATAATTTTCTTCAAATTTCGATAAATCTGGCTATGTTCGAAAATTCGAAGTTAAGTTCGAAAAATTTTCGAACTTGAAAAAATGTCATTTAAAGTCTTTAGATTATATCTAAATAAACATTCTATCGATTTTCTTGAAATTTCAATCAATTTTGCTGTTCGAAATATGTTCGAAAATTCGAACTTAAGTTCGAAAAGTTTTCGAACATGGAAAAACATAATTTAAAGCCTAAAGATGATGACTGTAATAAATTTTTAATGATTTTAGTGAAATTTCAATAAATTTTGCTATGTTCGAAAATTCGAAGTTATGTTCGAAAAATTTTCGAACATAGAAAATTCGAACTTAAGTTCGAAAAGTTTTCGAACATGGAAAAACATAATTTAAAGCCTAAAGATGATGACTGTAATAATGTTGTAATGATTTCAGTGAAATTTCAAACAATTTTGCTATGTTCGAAAATTCGAAGTTAAGTTCGAAAATTTTTCGAACTAGGAAAATGTCATTTAAAGCCAATAGATTATGTTTAAACCAATATTTTATCAATTTTCTTTAAATTTTAATAAATTTTGCTATGTTCGAAAATTCGATGTTAAGTTCGAAAGGTTTTCGAACATAAAAAAATGTACTTAAAAGCCTAGAGATTATGTTTATTTAAAAATTTTCATGATTTTCTAAAAATTTGCAACATTTTTTGTAGTGTAATCTCAATTAACAAAGAGCAGAAACCCGCTTCCCCTCTCCTCTTTTCAGCGTAAACCAATACAACTACAAACACTCACAGAAAATTACTTTAATATGAAAATACTACTAATACATTTATACAAACATGTTTCATTATGCATTTAAGTACATTATCTCCCTATAGGGACACCCATATACACACTATAGCTTAAAGCTCCCCTTTACTAACCACCCACACACACTCGCGCTTGGTCCAGTTGTTCTCTCCTCATTTTATGTTGTGCCAAGTTAAACTCTTTCACTAACTAACAGTTTGTTTTTTTCTTCTATGTTTTTGTTTTTCTAATTTGTTGTTATTGCATTGTTTCGGTGTTAGTGTACAATTTACAGGCATGTAAAATCATGTTCACAGTTAATAACGTTATAACAGGACTATTTGGTGGTCAATTGTTTTAGGTGTTTAGAGAAAAATGAAACAGTTAAGAGAGCAATTGAAAAGGATTTTAAAATTTATGAAAATGAAGAAACTTTTAAATAATAGAATTTTAAATCTTGATCAAACTTTTAAAGAACAATACCATACACAACTACATATAGAACTTTGGAAGCTTTGTAGAAAAGCTTTAAAGTCTTTTTTTTAAAAGTTTTCGATAACTTGAAATGAGTTTAAACCTATTAGAATTGAGAACAAGCTAAAGCCTTTATGATAATACTTGTAACAAAAGCACAATTAAAGCTTTTGGAAAAGTTTTAAAGAACTTCTAACTTAAGCTTTCCACAAGACATTAAAATAACTTGATATAAAAACAGAAACTCTTAATGACCTCTAATTGAAGCTTTACTACAACGAATTTGCAACAAAAGCTCTAAAGCCACTAACTGCGTTCTTCTAAAGCTTTAAAGAAACTTTTAGATGGTCTTCAATTGAAAAGCTTTTGGAATACTTTCTAATTACCTATAATTAAAGCAATTTAAGAAATAAAAACTAAAAGCTTAAATGCTACACTAAACTTTTTTCATTGAAGATTTTAACAAACTTTTCAAATAGTTTGAAATTTAAGCTTTAGATTTCTAAACCTAAAGCTTTAAAAAGACTTTCCAAAGAATTAAGGCTTTTCACAAGACTTAAGAATTATTTCATGCTGTAAGACTTTTGCTTTAAAATTATCTTTAGAAGGATAGATGAAACCTTGAAAAACAGACAAAATATTTAAGCTCTTAATTAGCTTAAAGCTTGAAGATTTTTTAAAAAAGCTTTAGAAAAGATAGGAGAATCTTTAAAAGCTAAATATTAAAGCTTTTAAATGTTTTCCACGGGACATAGAATTACGTTTAAACTAACTTGATATTAAAGCTTTTAGAATCACGTCAATTGCAACTAAAGCTTTCTAAAAAAGACTTTAAAGTTAAGGAGAAACTTTTAATTAGTTAAAGAAATATTTAAGCATATAAGAAAGTTTAAAAAACTAGAAATTAAAGCTTTCAGCAGTACGTCATTTGTAATTAAAGCTTTAAGACTTTTTTAAACTTCTTTAGACAGGAAAGGAGAAACTTTAAATGAGTTTAAAAGCTAAATATTTAAGCTTTTAAATGTCTTTCAAAGTTCATATAAGAAACTTCGAAATAACATGCAATTACAGCATTTAACAGAAGTTTTAATTTTAAAATAAAAATCGATATTTAAGAGATTTATTTCACAATTAAAGCTTTGAGGACTTTCGCAAGATTTTCTCTTTAAAAAGACCAAAACTTTTAAAAGCTTATACAATTATGTAAAAAAGATATAAAATACATTCAATTTAAGCTTTAAATAATTTTTGGAATAAATAATTATAATTGTTATAAAAAGCTTCTTAAGGTCCTATGATTAAAGCTTTGAAAAAGACCAAAAAAAGGTTTTTTAAAATGTCTTTCAACAGAAAAAGCTTGAAATTTCTCTGTGCTTTTGCTCTGTGATAAAAGTTTTTTGAAAGCGTACGATTAAAGTTTTAATTTAAATAATTTTCGAAAAAATAATTAAAGCTTTTAAAAGGTCGATAAAAGCTTTTTAATAAAATGTCTTTTAAAATGTCTTTCCACAGAACCTGAAAGCTTAAAATTTCTTTTCGATTAAAGCTTTTTAATAAAGCTTTAATTTAAAATGTTTCCGAAAAAAACAATTGCAGCTTTTGAAAAGTCGATAAAAGCTTTTTAATAACCACATACAAAGCTATTTTAAATGCGTACAGTTAAAGCTTATATTTAAGTTCTATCTTTATAATCTTTATAATTACAAAAAGTTTTATGATTAAAACTTTTGAAGATCCAATGATTAAAGCTTTGAAAACGATCAAAATAAGTTCTTATTACTAAAGCTCTTTTAAAAGAATTTCAAAAAACCTAAAGTGAAAACATTTTCATTCGATTAAAGCTTTAAAATGATCATAAAAAGCTTTATGATTGAAACTTTTTTACAATTGTAAATTTAAGCTTCCAACTAAAAATTATAAGCTCATTGATTGAAGCTTTTGAATATGTGATTTTAGAGGATTATAAACCAACATAAAATGACGTGCATTACTAAAGCTTTTAAATGACTTTCAGCAAGACCTAGAGTCTAAATTTTAAAATTTAAACAGCTTTAAATGGTCATTCTATAAAAGCTTTAAAATGACTGTACAAAGCTCAATGATTAAAGCTTTTTTGTTAACACAATATTAAAGCTTTAGAGTGATTATCAAAAATAGAACAATTGTGGTCTTTAAATGAATTCAAAACAAGCTTTTTAACAAAGCTTTTCAACGATTTTTAATAAATCTAGATAAAAAGAAAACTTTTTTAGCAAAGCTTTTTAGAAAATTTCAGAAAATTTGGCTTAAAAGCTTTAAGCTAGTAGAATAGTTTTTGTAGATTTTTTTTTTAACATTCAAATTTTCTTACCTTTTTCGATAGCTGTGTTATATCCACCGGCGTTACACGATTTAAGGCCGCTAAACGCTGCAAACGTTCTCTGGCATGTTCCTCAACCGCTATAACAAAGGCGTCCTGTACCGAATTGCCAATGTCCCAAGCTAGAAGAAGAAAAAGAAAAAAATTAATAAATAAAATTTTTCTTTCAACTTTTTAACTTCTTTAAAGTTGTTTAACTTGGACAAGCTTTTAAGTAGAGTGCTAAATTTTGCAGCATAAAGTCTAGTAAGCTTAAGCTTTTAAAATATTATAAAATTATTACGAAATAAAGCTTTTAATGTTAAACAAATTTAAAGTTTTATAATAAAATAAATTTTAAAAATTGAAATTTTTAATTTTTCTTAAAAGCTTTCAAACTTTGCACACTTTTAAGCAAATTAGCTGAGTTTTGTTTTACAAAAACTAGACACCTTAAGCTTTTTCATAATGAAGAAAAAAACAAATTTTTATTTATAAATTTTCAAAAATTTTAAAAATAAAATTTCAAAAATAAAAACGTACAGCTTAAGGTTGCTAAGGGACCAATTGATACGCTATCTCAGCTCAGAAATAAATAAAAATAAAGAAACGTTTTCATAAAAAAAGTGTTAAAAAATTTTCATTAATTTTTTTTTATATATAGAAAACTCTTAGAGAGACCTGTTTTCTTCTCAAAACTTTGCCTTATAAACTGTTTCTTATATGTTGATATTTTCTAGTGCAATTTAAATAATATTTGTTTTATGTTTGGATTTTTTATTTCAGCACGTTTTTGTCATTTTCTAGGTTGTCTTGAAAAAATTATATCTAAAGATTTGTATGGTTTTGCACAAAATTGTTAAATACCAAGGGGACCTATTTAATGTTGACTGGTTTTCTATTTAGTTTTACTTCTTGGCCTACGGACAACAAACAAACAGTCTAATTTTTTCTATTTGCCATGTTAAATAATGACACCAACTGTTAACAAAAAGTACAGTATAAATAAGAAAAAGTTATTAAGCTTTAAAGCCTCTTTAACTTAAGATCATATACGACATACTGCAAAAGCTTTTAAAGAACTTTAAAGTCTCCCATTTTCAACTAAAGATCATAATAGATTTTTCACAAAAGGTTTCTGAGAACTTGAAAAAAGTCTCCCACTTAGATCTTCTAAAACACTTTTGAAATATTCAGGTTAAAAACTTTGAAAAGCTTAAAAAAAACAACTTTTATTAAAGCTCTTAAAAACCAAAGTTTCATAATTAAAGCTTTTGTCAAAGTTGTGACAAAAGTTTTCAAAGGACTTTAAATAGGTATATGAATAAAGCTTTTCAAAGCATTTAGAAAACATAAACTACAAAAGCTTTGCACAGACTTTCAAAAAACCGGAAATTAATTCTGTTAAAAGTTTATGAGACAATCCCCAAAAAACTTTCAAAACATCAAAATTTTGATGGTTTATAAAGCATTTTAGAAAACCTACAAATGCAGCTTTTAAAAGTCTTTCAGCAGATAGATGATTTAAACATTTCTGAAGCTTTTTAAATAGATACAATTGACGCTTTTTAATTAAAGGCTTCAAAGAATTCTAAAAGGTCTACGATTGAAACAGTAGAAGACTTTCAAAAATTCTTCAAAGATCAACATTATTCACAGATGATTTAAACTTTTGTGAAGCATGCCAAAGATCGACAATTGAAGTTGCTAAAAGCTCTATAACTTAGTCTTAAAGGAATGCTAAAAGATCTACGATTGAAGCTTTCTATAGGCTTTTAAATAGATCTTTGCTTCAATGCTTTTAAAAAGCTTTCACATAGAAGTTTTCAAACCTCTTCAAAACCTCAAACAATTGAAACTTTTAAAGGTCTGCGAAAGTTTTAACAAAGAAGCTTATAAATCTCTTTACATATTTATACAATTATTAAAGCTTTTAAAAGACTTTTAAAAGATCTACAACTAAAGTTTACAAAAGTCTTTTAATTGAACTAAGTTTAAAGCTTAAGAATACTTTTGAAAGTTTGCAAAAGTTTAATAAAATCCAGTACAATTAAAGCTTTATAGACCTATAGTTAAAGCTTTCAAGGAGAAGTCTTCACACCATTAAAGCCTTTAAAGGTCTGCACAACAAGAGATTGTTAAAGCTTTGGAGAATCTTTTAGAAGAAATACAACTGAAGTGTTGAAAATTCATTTAGATTAAAGCTTTTACAACCATTCATGAAATCCGTGCTTAAAGCTTTAAAGAAATAATACAGTTCGACCTTTTAAAGACAGTTCGACCTTTAAAAGATCTTTCAAATGAATTTTTAAAGACCTTCGATTGAAAGTTTTAAATAGTTTTCAAATATTGCATTAACACTTATTTTTGAAGCTTTCAAAGAACCTTACATAGATTCTTGATTAAAGCTTTAAAATGATTTCAAAGCAGTTCTGCTATTGAAGCCTTAAAATGATCAAAATAAGTTCTAGATTCTAGGTTTTTGAAGGACTTTATTAATTTATTTACTACACTTATTGTTAAAGCTTACAAAGGTCATTTAAAATACTTTCTTTGAAGCTTTGTAATGATTTAAAAGAGGCCAACTAAAACCCTTGTAATGATTTTAAAGAGATCTACTATGGAAGTTTTTAAATTACTTAGAAAAAGCTCCACATTTGAGGTTTTGAAATTACTTTAGAAGATCATCGATAAAAGCTTTTAATTTATGTTAATTTACAATCTACTATTAAACCTATTAAACTTTTTCAGATGAAGCTTTCAAAATTTCAGATAAAGCTTTTAAAGCATATAATTAACACTTCTAAATAAAGCTTTCAAAAGCCCAAAGGATTTAAAGTTTTGAACCTACATTTGAAGCTTTTAAATTTCTTTTGATGAAGCTTTCAAAACTTATAATTAACATTTTCAAATAAAGCTTTAAAAAGCCTAACAAGAGATCTATTATTAAAGCTTTTAAAAAAATCCTTCCAACTGAGCTTTTAATGCGCTTCAATTTTGAACTTTTGAAAAGTTTTATTCGCTTGTAGCTTTGGAATACTTACAAAGGCTTCACATTAAAACACTTTGTAATAAAACTTTCAAAAGCCTAACAAGAGATCTATTATTAAAGCTTTAAGAAGTTTAGAAAGAATCCTTTAAACTGAGCTTTTAATGCACTTTAATTTTGAACTTTTGAAAAGCTCGATTCTATTGTAACTTAAGAATACCTCCAAAAACTGATTGAAACTTTTAAAGCTTTTAAATTTCTATTAAAAATTAACAATTTAAAAAGCTTTTTTTAAAGCTTTTAAAAGTTTCGTTTTGTTGCTACTAGTTGGTCTCCTTTAGCATTATTTCCTCTCTCCTCTTTTTCTTTCTTTCACACTCATATCTAATACTGGACTTTCTTTTCTCTATAAAAAGTCAGCAAAATCTAGAAAGAAAAAGTCATAGCTTTTTTTTATTGCTCTTAACATGGCCATGTGTTGTGATGACCAAACGACCAATCGACTGACAACTTTACTTTATAATTTTTATGAATTTTGTTGGTTGTTTTGTGTGTTTTCTCTAGCTAGACAAGTTGTTTTAAGTATCCATAGCACATGTCGTTGTTGCTTATATATTAAAGGTGTTATGTTAGAGATGACTAGATGCCCCTCGACGTTGTATACCCCTCTAACAAGGGGACACTTGACTCACAGTAATGGTTTGTGGTGTAAGTGTTTTTTGGCAAAAAGAAAAAAAAAAAAGAAAAAATGTGGACACTTTGGTATCAAAAGCACTCATGCTTTATGTGGAGTTTTTTTTTTTTTTTTTGGAGGGGAGGGGGCTTATTAAATATAGAGCACATTAAGATGACTATATATATAGTATTGTGCTTAAAAGAGCTTTGTTGATATACAGATGCTTCGTTTGTCATTTTCTTGCCAAAGTAAAAGCTGTTAAAGTAATCAAAAAGGGGACTTAGTTTTGATAATATTTTCCTCTAAGTTTAATATTAAACAACAAGGTTTAGTACAGCAAATAGAGTTTTTTGCCAAAAACAACCTAAAGAAAGAAGTCAAAAAAGCTTTGCAGCAGTAAAAGTTCCCTCAAATTCCTTTAAATTTTTACAAGTATAACATTCTTAAAGATCATTCAACTCATTCTAATCAATATTTATTTATTTACAGTTCAACTATAGCAAATCATGTTCAATATTAGAGAAGGGGAATTGAAAACGACAAGAATGTAGAAAAAAATCTATATTGAATCTATTTTTTAAGACAAGGTAACTGTCAATATTGACAACAACAAGAGTAAAGTAATATTGTGTAAAAGCTTTCTCTCCCCTTTGTTATTAGTTAAAATATAACTAAACTTTTAAAAATCACTGGTTAAGTTAAGAAAATGTCTTTGTTACGAAAACAATTTGTAAAGTTTTTGTTAAAAGAAAATTTCATTTAAAGATAATTTTCAAAATTATGTTTCATTTTAGGGAGTTTATAAAAAAACAAAAACTTTCCATAATTAAAGCTTTAAAAATGTTTTGAAAACTAGTTTTATTGACCACAAATAACGACTTAAAAAGATATTACATTCAACCTGAGTTCTTAAGCTTTTATAGCACTTTAAGTAGTAATTAAAACAATTCATAGTAACTTAAAACATTTAAAATTTGAGCTTTTAAAAGATTTATTATGTGTTTGAGAAGCTAACCTTGAAAAGTTTTAAAACCTCTTTACAAAATAATACATACAGTTAAAGCTTTTAAAGGTCTACGAAATAACAAATCATTTAAGCTTTTGAGTGACTTTTAGAATATCTACAACTACAGCTCATAGTGTAGTCTATAGTTGATATATATTCTGAATATAGACTCGACTAGAATAAACTAGACTACAGACTAGACTATAGAGTAGAGTGTAGAATAGACTTTAGAATAGACTAACTACTATAGACTATTCTATAGATTAGACTATAAACTAGATTATAAAGGCTAGATTATAGACTTCACTTTAGACTAGACTGTTAACTAGACTATAGACTACTTCACAGACCACACTATAAACTAGACTAAACTTTAGACTAGATTGTAGGATAGATACATACTAAACTGTAGACTATACTATGTAAATAGTCATATACACTATAAACTAGACTATAGAACAGTCTATAGACTAGACTATATATAAGACTATGGACTAGACTTAACTTTAGACTAGACCTTAAACTAGACTATAGATTATACTATATACTAGAGTTCTGCCTAGACTATAGACTAGACTATCGAATAGATATAGACTAGAGTATAGACTGGACTATAGACTTAACTGTAGACTAGACTATAGACAATGTATTAGACCATAAACTAAACTATAGACTAGAGTCAAGACTAGACTAGGCTAGAATATAGACTAGATTATAGATTAGACTATAGACTAGACTTTAGAATAGATATATACCAGAGTATAGACTAAAATATAGACTGTATTGTAGACTAATCTGTAGACTATACTACTGACTCTATACTAGACTATATACTAGCCTATAAACTAGATTAAACTATAGACTAGATCTCATAACAGACTATTTATTAGAGCTTAGACCAGACTATAGACAAATCTATATACAAGACTATAGAATAGAGTATATACTAGAATATAGTCTGTAATATAGACTAAACTAAAGACTAGACTATAGACTTTATACTATACTTTAGCCCAGATTATAGACTAGGCTATAAACCAGACTTGTCTATTGTCTAGTCTAATCTATAGACTAGACTTTAGACTATACTATAAAGTAGACAATATACTGTCTATACTAGTCTAGTCTATAGTCTAGTTTATAGTCTAGTTTATAGTCTAGTCTATAGTCTAATCTATAGTCAAGTCTATAGTCTATTCTATAGTCTAGTCTATAGCCTAGTCTATTGTCTAGTCTATAGTCCAGTCTATAGTCTAGTCTAAAGTCTAGTCTATAGTCTAGTCTATATCTAGTCTATAGTCTAGTTATAGTCTAGTCTATAGTCTAGTCTATAGTCTAGTCTATAGTCTAGTCTAGTCTATAGTCTAGTCTATAGACTAGTCTATAGTGCAGTCTATAGTCTATAGTCTACTC
>NC_060951.1:4823769-4834602 GCF_022045245.1 Lucilia cuprina
TTCCGTCTTTAGTCTAGTCTATATTCTAGTCTATAGTCGAGTCTATAGTCGAGTCCGTAGTATAGTCTACAATCTAGTCTATAGTATAGTCTATAGTCTAGTCTATAGTCGTGTCTACAGTCTAGTCTAGTCTATAGTCTTGTCTACAGTCAAGTCTATAGTCAAGTCTATAGTCTAGTCTATAGTCTAGTTTATAGTCTAGTCTATAGTCTAATCTATAGTCTAGCCTATAGTCGAGTCTGTAGTCTAGTCTAGTATATAGTCTAGTCTAAAGTCTAGACTATAGTCGAGTCTGTAGTCTAGTATATAGTCTCGTCTATAGTCTAGTCTATAGTCTAGCCTGTAGTCTAGTCTATAGTCTAGTCTATAGTCTAGTCTATAGTCTAGTCTATAGTCTAGTCTATAGTCTAGTCTATAGTCTAGTCTATAATCTAGTCTATAGTATAGTATATAATCAAGTCTATATTCGGTCTGTGTGAATATATGTTGGTGTTTGGTTGTATGTGTATACCTTTATATATAAATTTTCTAGAATGTATGTTACGATAAAATGTTTGCTCTAACGTTATTATTAATTAATTAAATAAAACGTGATTATCAGTGAAAAATGATCATCTTTGTTTTTTTTTTTTGCTAAACATCTTTTTAGTTAGTGGAAAATTTGTTGTATAATAATAATAATAATGATGATGAGTAATTTTTATAAAAAAAGCAATAGATTAAAGTGCTAGTCGGTGCCAGCTGAATATTATAAATATTTAAACATGATTGTTAACTATTTATAAAGGCTTAATAATATGAATGAAATATGAATCTATGGGGTTGTTTTTTCTCAAAAACATTGAAAGTAGAAAATTTAGCGTAAAATTTTTTTGTTAAAAAAAACAATAAAAATTTTATTTTATAATTTTTTGTTAAAAAAAAGTCTATTTATCTAGCAATTGACATTATAACAATAATTTTTAGTGTTTTTTTCTCTAACTCTGAATACCTGCCATTAAAAGTCTCGTGCCAATAGAAAACAATAGCCCCCATAAGAGCAGACATATAAACAAACAAAAATATACTATTTTACTATTTTTATCTAGAAAACCATAAACATTGATAACACCAATCATCATGCCAGCAGAATACAATCAACAGAAATATAAAACCTCAATATTTTATTCTAACAAAAGAGAATTAACTTTAGAAAATCTTTATCACAATTATTAACTAATACCAATAACTAAAACAAAAGAATCGTATGGACTACTTGCAATCACTTAGAAATTTAATAAGGAAATTATTTTAAAAATTGCTGCCGTTCAATTAAGTTTGTATTAAGAAAAATTTTCTCTTAACAATATCTTTTTTCTGTGAACTACAATACAATATTTAATTTCTTAGATTAGACAAGATAGACAGACGACAAGAGAAACGCATTAAAGTCTAAAAAAGAGGCCATAATAACTAAATTATAGAGACTCAAATAGACAAGATTAAATTGTTAAGAAATTGAATTGTAAAGGCCAGAAAAATAAAAGAAAGAAAATATGCAATAGAATGATAAGGCCTATCTATCACAGTAGCTAGCAATATAAGGCAGTTATTGATTTAATAAAACTTTGATTAGAATGTAACCCGTACGAAATAGATTACACTATAGTCCAGACTATACACTGAACTATAGACCAGACTATAGACAAATCATAGAATAGGCTATAATCCATAATCATTATTTCTATAGACCAGACTACAGTGTATTATATAGTCCAGTCTAGTCTATGTTATAGTCTATAGTCTAGTCTATGGTCTAGTCTATAGTCTAGTCAATAGTCTAGTCTATAGTCTAGTCTATAGTCTAGTCTATAGTCTAGTCTATAGTCTAGTCTAAAGCCTAGTCTATAGTCTAGTCTATAGTCTAGTCTATAGTCTAGTCTATAGTCTAGTCTATAGTCTAGTCTATAGTCTAGTCTATAGTCTAGTCTATAGTCTAGTCTATAGTCTAGTCTATAGTCTAGTCTATAGTCTAGTCTATAGTCTAGTCTATATCTAGTCTATAGTCTAGTCTATAGTAGTCTATAGTCTAGTCTATAGTCTAGTCTATAGTCTAGTCTATAGTCTAGTCTATAGTCTAGTCTATAGTCTAGTCTATAGTCTAGTCTATAGTCTAGTCTATAGTCTAGTCTATAGTCTAGTCTATAGTCTAGTCTATAGTAGTCTATAGTCTAGTCTATAGTCTAGTCTATAGTCTTATATAGTCTAGTCTATAGTCTAGTCTATAGTCTAGTCTATAGTCTAGTCTATAGTCTAGTCTATAGTCTAGTCTATAGTCTAGTCTATAGTCTAGTCTATAGTCTAGTCTATAGTCTAGTCTAGTCTAGTCTATAGTCTAGTCTATAGTCTAGTCTATAGTCTAGTCTATAGTCTAGTCTATAGTCTAGTCTATAGTCTAGTCTATAGTCTAGTCTATAGTCTAGTCTATAGTCTAGTCTATAGTCTAGTCTATAGTTCTGTCTATAGTCTAGTCTATAGTCTAGTCTATAGTCTAGTCTATAGTCTAGTCTATAGTCTAGTCTATAGTCTAGTCTATAGTCTAGTCTATAGTCTAGTCTATAGTCTAGTCTATAGTTAGTCTATAGTAGTCTATAGTCTAGTTCTATAGTCTAGTCTATAGTTCTAGTCTATAGTCTAGTCTATAGTCTAGTCTATAGTCTAGAGTCTATAGTCTAGTCTATAGTCTAGTCTATAGTCTAGTCTATAGTCTAGTCTATAGTCTAGTCTATAGTCTAGTCTATAGTCTAGTCTATAGTCTAGTCTATAGTCCGTCTATAGTCTAGTCTATAGTCTAGTCTATAGTCTAGTCTATAGTCTAGTCTATAGTCTAGTCTATAGTCTAGTCTATAGTCTAGTCTATAGTCTAGTCTATAGTCTAGTCTATAGTCTAGTCTATAGTCTAGTCTATAGTCTAGTCTATAGTCTAGTCTATAGTCTAGTCTATAGTCTAGTCTATAGTCTAGTCTATAGTCTAGTCTATAGTCTAGTCTATAGTCTAGTCTATAGTCTAGTCTATAGTCTAGTCTATAGTCTAGTCTATAGTCTAGTCTATAGTCTAGTCTATAGTCTAGTCTATAGTCTAGTCTATAGTCTAGTCTATAGTCTAGTCTATAGTCTAGTCTATAGTCTAGTCTATAGTCTAGTCTATAGTTAGTCTATAGTCTAGTCTATAGTCTAGTCTATAGTCTAGTCTATAGTCTAGTCTATAGTCTAGTCTATAGTCTATCTATAGTCTAGTCTATAGTTAGTCTATAGTAGTCTATAGTCTAGTTTATAGTCTTGTCTATAGTTAGTCTATAGTCTAGTCTATAGTCTAGTCTATAGTCTAGTCTATAGTCTAGTCTATAGTCTAGTCTATAGTCTAGTCTATAGTCTAGTCTATAGTCTAGTCTATAGTCTAGTCTATAGTCTAGTCTATAGTCTAGTCTATAGTCTAGTCTATAGTATTCTATAGTCTAGTCTATAGTCTGGTCCATAGTCTAGTCAATAGTCTAGTCAATAGTCTAGTCTATAATCTAATGTAGTCTATAGTCTAGTCTATAGTCTAGTCTATAGTCTAGTCTATAGTCTAGTCTATAGTCTAGTCTATAGTCTAGTCTATAGTCTAGTCTATAGTCTAGTCTATAGTCTAGTCTATAGTCTAGTCTATAGTCTAGTCTTTAGTCTAGTCTATAGTCTAGTCTATAGTCTAGTCTTTAGTCTAGTCTTGTCATTAGTATAGTCTAGTCTTTAGTCTAGTCTATAGTCTAGTCTATAGTCTATTTTATAGTCTAGTCTATAGTCTAGTCTTTAGTCTAGTCTATAGTCTAGTCTATAGTCTAGTCTATAGTCTAGTCTATAGTCTAGTCTATAGTCTAGTCTATAGTCTAGTCTATCTATAGTCTCTTAGTCTAGTCTATAGTCTAGTCTATAGTCTAGTCTATAGTCTAGTCTATAGTCTAGTCTATAGTCTAGTCTATAGTCTAGTCTATAGTCTAGTCTATAGTCTAGTCTATAGTCTAGTCTATAGTCTAGTCTATAGTCTAGTCTATAGTCTAGTCTATAGTCTACCTTATAGTCTAGTCTTTAGTGAAGTCTAGACTATAGTACAGCCTATAGTTTAATATATAGTCTAATCTATAGTCTAGTCTGTAGTCTAAACTATAGTCTATACTAAGTCAGATATAAAATTAATTCTATAGTCTAGTCTATAGTCTAGTGTAGTCTATAGTCTAGCCCACAATCTTGTCTATAGTCTATTTAATCATAGTGTAGTCTGTAGTTTACTCTAGAGTCTAGTCTATACCATAGTATAATCTAGACTTAAGCACAGTCTATAGTTTTGTGTCTGTAGTCTAGCCTATATTATCTAGTTTGTATTCTGTTATATATTTTTTTCTATAGTTAAGTCTATAGTCTAGTTCCATCTAGACTATAGCACAGTCTATAGTTTAGTATAGTATATAGTCTAGACTGTATTCTGTTATATAGTTTTTTTATATAGTTAATTCCATTGTTTCGTTTTACTGACTTTTCAATCTCTCCCCTATAGCTCTCAAGATTGTTCACCTCTTTTTTATCTTTAGAATTTATCGTTCTGAAACAGAAAAAATTCTTAGGATTTGTACACAACCTCCAAGTCTCTATGATTCTTACAATATCTGTACTTGCAGTCATGCTTAATATCTAACTAACATTTTATTTGTAGTTGTAAATAATTGTGTTTAAACATGTCTTTATGTAAGTAAAAAAAAAGTATGTTTAGGTTTGTTTTTTGTGTCTTGTAATACAACAACAAGAAAAAATTTATATATATTAAATGCAATAGTAGCATGCAAGGTAAAATGTTGCAAGTCGTTAGAGAAAATATGAAAAATTGTATTTGTTTTTTTTGTGTCTGTTAGCGCAGAGCAAGGAGATGAAGAAAAGTTACTTGAACAAGCACGTTAGAGACATTAGTTGCTTGGGCTTGTAAAATAAATCGTAAGAAATGTAATGGAATTTATTATTTGAAAAAAAGGGAAAGGAGAAGAAATATTAAATAATTTAAATGATTTAAACTATAACTAAGAAGGGAAATCAATTTTAAGTTGAAAAAATAGCAAAAGAATTTTTTGTTGTTTGTTTTTTTAACTAAATGAGAATTATAGTTAATTGTAGTTTATGTTTATTTAACCTTATTGTATTTTTTAGTTGTTTAGCTTAAAACCTTGATGTTTTAATGGTTTTCAAAAGCAAATTTGCTTAAAGGTTTATTTATAACAAATTTTAATTACTATGCAGCTCATAAAATTTGTTTATAACACGTTAGTTTAAAACTTTAAAATTATGAAAAAAAGGAGTGTCTTTTTAATGCTTAACACATGCAGGGTTAATAATTTCATTTGTTTAGCTTGGGGTAAAAAATTTTAAACATTTTTATGGCTCAGCTGTTAAGCAAATAGACGTTTTATGAGTTATGGTAATAACAAGCTAATTCAGCTAAATTTAAATGCAATTCAGCTAAGGTTTTTTTTGGCTGTATATGTAAAAATAAGTGATTTTTATCTGTATCTAGAATATTTTGACAATTCAGCTGGTAAAAATGCAATTCAGCTAAAGAAATTTTATGTTTATTTAAGAATTTACTCAAATTTAATATAAATTGAACAAAAAACTGTATTCAGCTAACTTTAAATGCAATTCAGCTAAAGTTTTTTGGCTGAATACACATTTTTAACTGATTTTTTAGCTGTATCTAGAATATTTTGACAATTCAGCTGCAATTTTTACAATTTTTTAAAGAATTTTTATGTTTATTTCATAATTTACTCAATTTAAAACATTATCTAAACAAAAATTGCAATTCAGCTAACTTTAAATGCAATTCAGCTAACCCTCTTTGGCTGAATACACATTTTTAACTGATTTTATAGCTGTATCTAGAATATTTTGACAATTCAGCTGCTAAAATCGCAATTCAGCTGAAGAATTTTTATGTTTATTTAAGAATTTATTCAAATTTAAACATTTTCTAAACAAAAAATGCAATTCAGCTAACTTTTAATGCAATTCAGCTAAAGTTTTTTTGGCTGAATACACATTTTTAACTGATTTTATAGCTGTATCTAGAATATTTTGACAAGTTCAGCTGCTAAAAATGCAATTCAGCTAAAAGATTTTTATGTTTATTTCACAATTTACTGAATTTAAAACCTTTTCTAAACGAAAAGTGCTATTCAGCTAACTTTAAATGCAATTCAGCACAAGTTTTTTTGGTGAATACACATTTTTAACTGATTTTACAGCTGTACATAGAATATTTTGAGAATTCAGCTCGTAAAAATGAAATTCAGCTAATTAATATAAGAATTAATTAAAATTTAGATCTTTTCTAAACAAAAAGTGCATTTCAGCAAAATAATTATAATATTTGAGAGAAATATTCAATTTTTAAACATTCCCAAAGCAAAAACTTTCATTCAGCTAACTAAAACTGCTATTCAGCTAAGTTTTAGGTTGTCAAATTTTCGCTCATAAATTTTTTTGCTCTACAGCTGTTTAGTAAAAACACAATTATTTTTTAAACATTTTCTCATAACTAACTTTCAAATTAACAAACAAATAATATAATTGTTTTTAAAAAAATAATTTATGGCAGAATATGCTCATGCTCACGCTGCACATGTTAAGAAAACTTGCTGCGTAACACACACAAATTGCATACTCGTCTAATAGATAAAACAATCTCCTTAAAAAAAACAAAAAAAAATTGCAGTGAGCAAGCTAATGCTGCAGTTTAGTATTAAGCTAGCTGCTCCATTATAACTACAACAAAGTATGTAGTAGCATAACTAGGACGCCTGTTAATTTGTGTTTAGTGGTTTCAAAGGAAGGTATTTAGGTCAACGACTGTAAAAACTAAAGATCATTTAACAAGCTTAAGTAAGACACTCATTCACACACACACACAACACACATACACCAAACATACATTCTTTGAGAGAAACAACAAAAATAAAAATAATCAAGTTTTTTTTTCTTCTATGTTGTTCTTGACTTAAACAAACAACAAGCTGAATAAATAATAACAACAACTAACAGCAAGCAGTAGCAGCAATCGGTTTTTGTTGTTGTTGTTTGTTTATTATATGACAAACAAGGAAAATATGTTGAAAAAACAACTTTAGCTTAAGATATTTAATTTCAAGATTAAAACCTCCAAAAAGAAAAAAAAGCAAACAACTTGAAGAAAAAAATATAGGAAAAAAAAAGAAGATAAAATATACAAGGAAAACTAAAAACTAAAATTAGCAACGAATTTTGTAAAACACTACAAGACTAGAATAGACCTAAGCCTCTCAAATAGACTCTAAAAATCTGAACTATAGACTTGAATATAATCTGCACTAAAGAGTCGACTATGGACTAGACTACCAGCTAGACTATAAAGTAGATTATAGAGTAGATTATAGACTAGACTACAGACTAGACTATAGACTACACTATAGATTCGACTATATACTGGCTAGACTATAGATTTGACTTTAGACTAAAATAAACAATATACTATAGACCAGACATTAAATTAGATTATAGACTAGACTGGACTATAGACTAGACTATAGATTAGACTATAAACTAGACTATAGACTAGATATAGACTAGACTATAGAATAGAGTATAGACTAGACTATAGACTAGACAATAGACCAAACTATAGACTAGACTATAGACTAGACTATAGACTAGACTATAGACTAGACTATAGACTAGACTATAGACTAGACTATAGACTAGACTATAGACTAGACTATAGACTAGACTATAGACTAGACTATAGACTAGACTATAGACTAGACTATAGACTAGAATATAGACTAGACTATAGACTAGACTATAGACTAGAATATAGACTAGACTATAGAATAGACTTTAGACTTGACTATGGACTAGGCTATATACTAGACTATAGACTAGACAATAGACTAGACAATAGACTAGACAATAGACTAGATTATAAACTATAATAGGCTAGACTATATGTTAGATTATAGTTTAGACTATAGACTATAAATTGAACTATAGACTAGACTACAGACTAGACTATTGACTAGACTACAGACTAGACTATTGACTAGACTATAGACTGGACATTAGACTAGACTAGATTATAAACTATACTATAAACTATACTACAGACTAGACTATAGTTTAGACAATATACTAGACTGTAGTTTAGACTATATACTAGACTATAGGCTAGGCTATAGACTATACTACAGACTAGACTATAGACTAAGCTATAGACCATACTACAGACTAGACTATAGACTAGGCTATAGACTAGACTACAGACTAGACTATAGACTAGACTATAGACTAGACTACAGACTAGACTACAGACTAGACTATAGACTAGACTACAGACTAGACTACAGCCTAGACTACAGACTAGACTATAGACTAGACTATAGACTAGACTATATACTAGACTAGACTACAGACTAGACTATAGACTTGACTATAGACTAGACTATAAACTAGACTATAGATTAGACTATAGACTAGACTATAAACTAGACTATAGATTAGACTATAGACTAGACTATAAACTAGACTATAGATTAGACTATATACTAGACTATAGTTTAGACTATATACTAGACTATAGGCTAGGCTATAGACTATACTACAGACTAGACTATAGACTAAGCTATAGACCATACTACAGACTAGACTATAGACTATAGACTAGACTATAAACTATAGACTAGACTATAGACTAGACTATAGATTAGATTATAGACTAGGCTATAGACTAGACTATGAACTAGACTATAGACTAGACTATAGACAGGACTATAGACTAGACTTTATACTAGACTATAGACTAGACTATAGACTAGACTATAGACTAGACTTTAGACTAGACTATAGACTAGAGTATAGACTAGAGAATAGAATAGACTATAGACTAGACTATAAACTAGACTATAGACCATAGACTAGACTATAAAATAGATTATAAACTAAACTAAAGACTAACTATAGACTAGAGTGTAGATTAGACTAAAGACCATACTATAGACTAGGCTATAAACGAGACTGTAGACTAGACCCTAGACTAGAATATAGAGTAGATTATATACCTACTAGACTATAGACTGCTGTAGGGATTATAGACTAAATTATCTAGACTTTTGCCTACTATAGGGTTTCATTTTCTTTCACAATTTTTATGATTGACAGTTAGCAAATGTTCTAAAATGACTGTGAGGGAGAGTTGTGGGGGCTTTAATAACGTAAAAAAGTATGAATAAACAAAAAAATTGGTTCTTGTTTAATCATGTTTCTTTTGTATTCATTGAGACTGTTTGTTTGTTGGTCGCTAGCATATGGATCAGAGGAGGAGGAGGAGAGAGACATAAACTTAAGACAGAATATCTTTGAAATGAGCAATGAGTTTTATTCACAAATAAACAGAGAAATAATATACACAGCATACAATCCGGTATCTCAAGTTTTATTTAGTTGGTGTTTTTGTTTTTCTGCTATTTGTGTGATTTTTTTTTACCATATAGTCATAGCAAAGTTAACATACTTAAGTACACATGTTTTTTTTTTTTTTTTTTTTTTTTGTTAAGAAGTAGTAAATTCTTATGATTATTACTGTTGTTGTTGTTGTTGTTGTTGTTGTTGTTGTTATTGTTTAACAACAATATGTATAAGGAAGGAATTTAGTTAGTTTTAGATTTTATATGAGAAAAAGAAAAAGTTTTGTTGTGGTGGTTGTCTTGTCTTCTACAAAGATAATCTTTAAAACATAAAAGTAATAATTTTTAGCACATGTTTATTTTGGGAGAGTGTGTTGAAAACCTCAATGGCAGCACCTAACACACCTACACTAACTCAATATCTTCCAGACTCTTTCTGCGCACTTGAGTATTAATAAAAGGTGTGCAAAGAAAAAAGTTTTATTTCTATGTTCATTTGTTAGTTAGATATTTTTATTAACAAATAAAAAACCAACTAACTTGGTTTATAGTTTTTTTGCTTTTTCAGTTATGTTACCACCACTGGCCCTGAATTTGTGTGGAGCGCGTGTATGTTAAACTTAATAAAACATTAAGAAAGACATTGCTCAGGACAAATTAGCAAAATATATATGTAATATAAAAAATTTTTATGTAACTCTTATTTTTGGACTAGACTACAGACTAGACTATTGACTAGACTATAGATTATACTATAGAATAGACTATAGACTAAACGATAAACTAGACCATAAACTAAACTATTGACTAGACTAGATTGAGTAGATTACAGAGTGGACTATATACTAGATCATAGCCCATTAGACTATAGACTAGACTATCGACTAGACTATAGACTAGACTAAAGACTAGACTAAAGAGTAGACTAAAGACTAGACTAAAGACTAGACTAAAGACTAGACTAAAGACTAGACTACAGACTATACTATAGACTAGACTATGGACTAGACTATAGACCAGACTGTAGACTAGACTGTAGACTAGACTATAGACTATAAACAAGACTATAGGCTATAAACTAGACCATAGACTAGACTATAGACTAGACTATAGACGAGACTATAGACTAGACTATAGACTAGACTATACACTAGACTATAGACTAGACTATACACTGAACAATAGACACGACTATAGACTAGACTATAGACTAGACTATAAACTAGACTACAGACTAGACTATAGACTAGACTATAGACTAGACTAGACTATAGGTTAGACTATAGACTAGACTATAGACTAGACTATAGACTAGACTATAGACTAGACTATAGACTAG
>NC_060951.1:4834702-4838519 GCF_022045245.1 Lucilia cuprina
CTATAGTCTAGTCTATAGTCTAGTCTATAGTCTAGTCTATAGTCTAGTCTATAGTCTAGTCTATAGTCTAGTCTATAGTCTAGTCTATAGTTTGGTCTATTGTCTAGTCTATAGTCTAGTCTATACTCTATTCTATAGTCTAGTCTATATCTAGTCTATAGTCTAGTTTATAGTCTAATCTATAGTCTAGTCTATAGTCCAGTCTAGTCTATAATCTAATTTAATGTCTGGTCTATAGTATATTGTTTATTTTAGTCTAAAGTCAAATCTATAGTCTAGCCAGTATATAGTCGAATCTATAGTGTAGTCTATAGTCTAGTCTGTAGTCTAGTCTATAATCTACTCTATAATCTACTTTATAGTCTAGCTGGTAGTCTAGTCCATAGTCGACTCTTTAGTGCAGATTATATTCAAGTCTATAGTTCAGATTTTTAGAGTCTATTTGAGAGGCTTAGGTCTATTCTAGTCTTGTAGTGTTTTACAAAATTCGTTGCTAATTTTAGTTTTTAGTTTTCCTTGTATATTTTATCTTCTTTTTTTTTCCTATATTTTTTTCTTCAAGTTGTTTGCTTTTTTTTCTTTTTGGAGGTTTTAATCTTGAAATTAAATATCTTAAGCTAAAGTTGTTTTTTCAACATATTTTCCTTGTTTGTCATATAATAAACAAACAACAACAACAAAAACCGATTGCTGCTACTGCTTGCTGTTAGTTGTTGTTATTATTTATTCAGCTTGTTGTTTGTTTAAGTCAAGAACAACATAGAAGAAAAAAAAACTTGATTATTTTTTATTTTTGTTGTTTCTCTCAAAGGAATGTATGTTTGGTGTATGTGTGTGTGTGTGTGTGTGTGAATGAGTGTCTTACTTAAGCTTGTTAAATGATCTTTAGTTTTTACAGTCGTTGACCTAAATACCTTCCTTTGAAACCACTAAACACAAATTAACAGGCGTCCTAGTTATGCTACTACATACTTTGTTGTAGTTATAATGGAGCAGCTAGCTTAATACTAAACTGCAGCATTAGCTTGCTCACTGCAATTTTTTTTTGTTTTTTTTAAGGAGATTGTTTTATCTATTAGACGAGTATGCAATTTGTTGTTACGCAGCAAGTTTTCTTAACATGTGCAGCGTGAGCATGAGCATATTCTGCCATAAATTATTTTTTTAAAAACAATTATATTATTTGTTTGTTAATTTGAAAGTTAGTTATGAGAAAATGTTTAAAAAATAATTGTGTTTTTACTAAACAGCTGTAGAGCAAAAAAATTTATGAGCGAAAATTTGACAACCTAAAAACTTAGCTGAATAGCAGTTTTAGTTAGCTGAATGAAAGTTTTTGCTTTGGGAATGTTTAAAAATTGAATATTTCTCTCAAATATTATAATTATTTTGCTGAAATGCACTTTTTGTTTAGAAAAGATCTAAATTTTAATTAATTCTTATATTAATTAGCTGAATTTCATTTTTACGAGCTGAATTCTCAAAATATTCTATGTACAGCTGTAAAATCAGTTAAAAATGTGTATTCACCAAAAAAACTTGTGCTGAATTGCATTTAAAGTTAGCTGAATAGCACTTTTCGTTTAGAAAAGGTTTTAAATTCAGTAAATTGTGAAATAAACATAAAAATTCTTTAGCTGAATTGCATTTTTAGCAGCTGAATTGTCAAAATATTCTAGATACAGCTATAAAATCAGTTAAAAATGTGTATTCAGCCAAAAAAACTTTAGCTGAATTGCATTAAAAGTTAGCTGAATTGCATTTTTTGTTTAGAAAATGTTTAAATTTGAATAAATTCTTAAATAAACATAAAAATTCTTCAGCTGAATTGCGATTTTAGCAGCTGAATTGTCAAAATATTCTAGATACAGCTATAAAATCAGTTAAAAATGTGTATTCAGCCAAAGAGGGTTAGCTGAATTGCATTTAAAGTTAGCTGAATTGCAATTTTTGTTTAGATAATGTTTTAAATTGAGTAAATTATGAAATAAACATAAAAATTCTTTAAAAAATTGTAAAAATTGCAGCTGAATTGTCAAAATATTCTAGATACAGCTAAAAAATCAGTTAAAAATGTGTATTCAGCCAAAAAACTTTAGCTGAATTGCATTTAAAGTTAGCTGAATACAGTTTTTTGTTCAATTTAATATTAAATTTGAGTAAATTCTTAAATAAACATAAAATTTCTTTAGCTGAATTGCATTTTTACCAGCTGAATTGTCAAAATATTCTAGATACAGATAAAAATCACTTATTTTTACATATACAGCCAAAAAAAACCTTAGCTGAATTGCATTTAAATTTAGCTGAATTAGCTTGTTATTACCATAACTCATAAAACGTCTATTTGCTTAACAGCTGAGCCATAAAAATGTTTAAAATTTTTTACCCACAGGCTAAACAAATGAAATTATTAACCCTGCATGTGTTAAGCATTAAAAAGACACTCCTTTTTTTCATAATTTTAAAGTTTAAACTAACGTGTTATAAACAAATTTTATGAGCTGCATAGTAATTAAATTTTGTTATAAATAAACCTTTAAGCAAATTTGCTTTTGAAAACCATTAAAACATCAAGGTTTTAAGCTAAACAACTAAAAAATACAATAAGGTTAAATAAACATAAACTACAATTAACTATAATTCTCATTTAGTTAAAAAAACAAACAACAAAAAATTCTTTTGCTATTTTTTCAACTTAAAATTGATTTCCCTTCTTTAGTTATAGTTTAAATCATTTAAATTATTTAATATTTCTTCTCCTTTCCCTTTTTTTCAAATAATAAATTCCATTACATTTCTTACGATTTATTTTACAAGCCCAAGCAACTAATGTCTCTAACGTGCTTGTTCAAGTAACTTTTCTTCATCTCCTTGCTCTGCGCTAACAGACACAAAAAAAACAAATACAATTTTCATATTTTCTCTAACGACTTGCAACATTTTACCTTGCATGCTACTATTGCATTTAATATATATAAATTTTTTCTTGTTGTTGTATTACAAGACACAAAAAACAAACCTAAACATACTTTTTTTTACTTACATAAAGACATGTTTAAACACAATTATTTACAACTACAAATAAAATGTTAGTTAGATATTAAGCATGACTGCAAGTACAGATATTGTAAGAATCATAGAGACTTGGAGGTTGTGTACAAATCCTAAGAATTTTTTCTGTTTCAGAACGATAAATTCTAAAGATAAGAAAGAGGTGAACAATCTTGAGAGCTATAGGGGAGAGATTGAAAAGTCAGTAAAACGAAACAATGGAATTAACTATATAAAAAAACTATATAACAGAATACAGTCTAGACTATATACTATACTAAACTATAGACTGTGCTATAGTCTAGATGGAACTAGACTATAGACTTAACTATAGAAAAAAATATATAACAGAATACAAACTAGATTATAGGCTAGACTACAGACAAAACTATAGACTGTGCTTAAGTCTAGATTATACTATGGTATAGACTAGACTCTAGAGTAAACTACAGACTACACTATGATTAAATAGACTATAGACAAGATTGTGGGCTAGACTATAGACTACACTAGACTATAGACTAGACTATAGAATTAATTTTATATCTGACTTAGTATAGACTATAGTTTAGACTACAGACTAGACTATAGATTAGACTATATATTAAACTATAGGCTGTACTATAGTCTAGACTTCACTAAAGACTAGACTATAAGGTAGACTATAGACTAGACTATAGACTAGACTATAGACTAGACTATAGACTAGACTATAGACTAGACTATAGACTAGACTATAGACTAGACTATAGACTAGACTATA
>NC_060951.1:4838619-4839767 GCF_022045245.1 Lucilia cuprina
TATAGACTAGGCTATAGACTAGCCTATAGACTAGACTATAGACTAGACTATTGACTAGACTAGACTATAGACTAGACTATTGACTAGACTATAGACTAGACTATAGACTAGTATATAGATTAGACTATAGACCAGATCATAAACTAGAATATAGACTATAAACTAGACTATAGACTAGACTATAGACTAGGCTGATGTTGATAGGCTAGACAATAAACTTTAATATAGTTAATGTTATAGTATACCAATAACTTTCTCATACTTTTAGAAATTTAAAAAATAATTTCATGTTAAAAAACTTTGTCAAATAGCACTTGCCTACATGTTACCATCAATATTCTGCTATACAACTAGAAACGTATATCCAAAGACCAAATGCTATTTAAAATCCAATTAAAATTATGTAATTTCTAGACAAAATTCTGTAACTACGACTAAAACACAAATAAATAATTTTTTTTAAGCTTTTAAGCCTCTTCGAGAACAAACTTTGTAGGAATATGTAAAGAAAACAACAACAACACATGTTGTTATAAAATCATTTTAAAAATAAATTTGTTAGAAATTTTGTCTGTTAGAAGTTCTGGATTGAAGGTAAAATGTTATTAGAGAGTTAAAATAGTGTATTTCCGTTTTATAATTTTTTTTTTCAAACTTTTTTAGAGTAATTTTAGTGTAATTTAAGTAATTTATATGATTTCATTTAATTTATTTCAGTTTTCTTTTTTAATTTATTTGAAACTTTTATTTGATTATCTTTTAATTACAAAATTTTTATTTAAACTTAATTGTGTTTATGCTTTTTTTGTTGTTGCTTGTAATTGACAAATTGCAAAAATTATTTTGTTACTTTTTAAACAACTTTTACATTTGTTTGGGAAGTGCACAGTGGGTGTGGACCAGATATTAGACTATATAATAGACCAGAGACAAAGCAATATAATAGAATACAGACTAGACTATAAACTAGGCCATAGACTAGACTTAAGACTAGACTTTAAACTAGACTTTAGACTAGACTATAGACTAGACTATAGACCAGACTATAGGCTAGAATATAGACTAGACTATAGACTAGACAATAGACTAGACTATAGACTAGACTATAGACTAGACTATAGACTAGACTATAGACTAGACTATAGACT
>NC_060951.1:4839867-4870402 GCF_022045245.1 Lucilia cuprina
GTCTATAGTCTAGTCTATAGTCTAGTCTATAGTCTAGTCTATAGTCTAGTCTATAGTCTAGTCTATAGTCTAGTCTATAGTCTAGTCTATAGTCTAGTCTATAGTATTATCTAGTCTAGAGATTAGTCTATAGTCTAGTATATAGTGTAGCCTATAGTCTAGTCTATAGTCTATTCTAAAGTTTAGTCTATAGAATAGTTTATAGTCTAGTCTATAGTCTAGTATATAGTCCAGTTTAGAGTATAGTCTAGTTTTGTCTTCAGTCTAGTTTATACTCTAGTGTTTAGTCTATTCTATAGTTTAGTATTTAGTTTAGTTTTAGTCTAGTCTTATCTACAGTCTAGTTTGTAACCTAGTCTATAGTCTAGTTTATAGTTTGAATATATTCAGATATACATATATGCAGATTGCAGTTAACGATTTACTTTGCAATTTCTGAGTTTTTTTTTTAATATTTATTCTTCATTTCCTCTTGTTGATAAATCATTTGTCATTTAATAAATTAGTTCAAAATTTTTTGTTTATATTTTGTTAGTTTTGCTTTATAGTTTTATTTATATATAAACAAAAGTATGTTAACAAGCGGAAACTATAAACAAGTTAAATGGGAATTTATCATTTAAAGTTGAAGTTTTTTCACATTTGTTTATATTTTTTTTTTTTTTTGCAAAAACTTTAGTCTTTCTAAGTCGAGTTTTTTTTAACATAAACATTTAACTAACATTATTAACATAATTTTTGCCATATAGAAAACAACAGCAAAATGTTAATTAAAAAGGAAAATATGTAAAAAAAAAATATTAAAGCTTTTTCTCTTGAAAAAAGTAGTGTTATGCAAAAATAGACTAAAAATAAAATAAAAATGTTTTAATAAGTTTAAACCACACACATGTCCATGTTAAGACTAAATGTAAAAAACGTATGAAAATAACCCTCATACACAAGACAATGTGCTGTTGTTTTTGTTGCTGTTGTTGTCTTTTTATAACCATAATCATTTAGCAACATTTAACCTCTTTCTTTTTTTCTTAACGTTTTTTTCTTACATTTAGATCTAGTTAGTTATAGCCATTATTTTTCAACTAACCGTTTCAAACTGAACGTGTGTGTATGTGTGTGTGTGTGATTTTTTTTAGTTTAAATGAAAATACTTGAACATATTATCATGTGTTCTATGTTAATTTAGCTTTATATTGCTACAGATTCTGCTATTTTTACTATTTTTATTGGCTTTCTTTTGCACTATGATAGCAAAAAACAAAACAAAAAAAATCGACTAGTTCCTGTTTGTATTTGTTTATTAAACACGTAAAGAAATGCAGTTTTATAACGTTTTATATTAAGACCTCTACGACAAAAGAAAAAGAAGAAAAATCTTTAAAAACCTCACAATAGCAACAACTACAACAACATTACATAAACTATACAACATTCTACAGTTACAAATGTTCAACGAAGCCTATGATAAGCTTAACAGCTTTAAATTGGTGTTTAGAGGTCTTAATAGGAAACTGAAAAACAGCAAATTGGGAAAGCAATGTTTTGGTATTAAATCGTCAACTATAGATAGGTACTTACTTAGTAATAAAAAAATTGCTTGTGTAAACATAGCATATATTAGGGTAAGTTTTTCGCAAAAGCTATGAGACTATAGACGAGTTTTAAAGAAAAGTTTCATAACTTAGACTAGACTATAGAAAAGCTTATAGAAGAGTTTATGGTTGAGATTATAAACAAGTTTTTAGTCGAATATATAGACGAGATTATAAGACTATGGTCGTGTTTGCAGACGAGTCTATAGACAAGCTTTTAGACGAGTATATAAATCTGTTGCAAAAGAGGAGACTATTGACAAAAATGTAGACAAGTCTTTAATTTAGATTAATTTAAAGACGAATTTACAAATTACTCTATAGACGAGTTTAGTCTAGAGTCTTGTCTATAGTCCAATCTAGTCTTTAGTCAAGAGTCTATTCTACAGTATTAACTACAGTCTAGTCTATAGTATAGTCTATAGTCTAGTCTATAGTCTAGTCTATAGTCTAGTCTATAGTCTAGTCTATAGTCTAGTCTATAGTCTAGTCTATAGTCTAGTCTATAGTCTAGTCTACAGTCTAGTCTATAGTCTAGTCTATAGTCTAGTCTATAGTCTACTCTATAGTCTAGTCTATAGTCTAGTCTAAAGTCTAGTCTATAGTCTAGTCTATTGTCTAGTCTATAGTCTAGTCTATAGTCTGGTCTATAGCCTAGGCTATAGTCTAGTCTATAGTCTAGTCTATAGTCTAGTCTATAGTCTAGTCTATAGTCTAGTATATAGTCTAGTATACAGTCAAGTCTTTAGCCTAGTCTTTTGTCTAGTCTATTAGTTAGTCAATAGTCTAGTCTACAGGCTGGACTACAGTCTAGTCTATAGTCCAGTTTATAATCTAGTCTATAGTCCAGATTATTATCTAGTCTACAGTCTACTTTATAGACTGGACTATAGACTAGACAATAGTATAGTATATAGTGTAGTCTATAGTCTAGACTATAGTCTAGTCTATAGTATAGTCTAATCTAAAGTCTGGTCTATAGACTAGTCTAAAGTCTATTCTATAGTCTAGACTAAAGTCTAGTCTAAAGTCTAGTCTATAGTTTATACTACAGTCTTGTCGATATTCTAGTCTATAGTTTAGTCTATTCTATAGTATAATCTATGGTTCAGTCTATGGTCTAATTTATAGCCCAGTCCATAGTATAATCTATGGTTTAGTCTATAGTCTAGTCTATAGCCCAGTCTAGTCGAATGTCCAGTTCATATTATAGTCTAAAAGCTAGTCTATAGTTTAGTCTAAAATTTATAGTCTAGTCGAAATTGTATATAGTGTTGTCTAAAGTCTAGTCTATAGTCGGGTATAAAGTCTAGCCTATAGTCCACTGTATAGTCGACTCGATAGTCTAGTCTATAGCCTAGTCTATTGTCTAGTCTATAATCTAGTTTGTAGTCTAGTGCATTGTATACTCAATGGGTTAGTTTATAATCTATTCTATTGTCTAGTCTTTAGTCTATTCTATAGTTAAGTCTATAGTTCGGTCCATAGTCTTGTCTAGAGTCTAGTATATAGTTTAGTTTTAAGTTTAGTCTATAATTTAGGTTATAGTCTAGTCTAGCCGGTAGTCTAGTCTATAGTTAAGTAATATAACTTTTTTTCTAAAGTTGTTGCTTAAAAATTTATTTGAATTGAATTTTTGGTTCCCATAAAAATTTTGTTTATTCTTGAAAAATAAACTAAGTTGCTCAACAAAGAAAACTAACAACAATAAACTTTAAATGAATAAATTGTAATATTTTTTCCAATTTACCTTTGTATTGTGCTGTGCCATTTATGATTCATGCTGTACGTTCGGACCTATGAAAAACCCCACATGGGGGTATAAAGTGCAAAAATAAATTTAATATTTTTTGTGTTATTTTTTTACAAAACACATTAAAGAAATTGCATTTTAAGGCAATCAAATGACGAATATAATAAAACAAAGTTTTATTTTTTTTTTTCGAGCAACAATTAAATAAACGTAGTGTAAAGTTGTTGTTTTTGCTTAAGTAAACAAAATTTACTTAAAAGATTTTGTTTAAAATTGTAATTTTATGAGAATTTATTTATTTTTGTTATAGAACTTTTACTTTAATCTATAAAATAACAATTATTTTAATTGTTTATTTGTTTGTTATTGTTTCGTTTGTTAAGTGTTATTAACTTTAATTAAATTGTATAATTAAATTAATTCTAAAGGCGGAAAAATTTATAACCTTCAATGTGTGGGAAAGTTATTTAAAAGGAATAGAATAGAAAACTGTAAATAAAATTGCAATTCAGCAGCTTTAAATGTTATTCAGCAAATCTCTTTTTTTAACAAATTTATAAGTTTTTTATATAATTTTTATAAAATTTGCTTTAAAATTGTTATTCAGCTAGAGAAAATGCTATTCAGCTCGATATTTTTCTTAGAAAAATTAAAGATTTTTCTTTTATTCTTGTGAAATATGAAGAAAAATTGTAATTCAGCTGCTTAAAATGTTATTCAGCAAAAGTTTTCTTTAGAAAATTTTACGATTTTTATTTTAATTTTATAATTATTGTAGATAAATTGTAATTCAGCTACTTCAACTGTTATTCAGCTAGACTTTTTCTTAAGAAATCATAAGATTTTTACTAAATTCTAGTAAAATATGAACTAAAATTTCAATTCAGCTGTTGGAAACCTAATTCAGCAAAGTTTTTTCAAACAAAATCTTGAGATTTTTATAGACTTTTTAGTAAAAATGAATAAAATTTACAATTCAGCTATTAAAACTGCTATTCAGCTAGACATTTTCTTTAAAAATCTTGACATTTTTATTGCACTCATGCAATATATAAACTAAACTTGCAATTCAGCTACTTAAAATTTAATTCAGCAGCTTTATATGTAATTCAGCAAAATTTTTTTCAATAATTTTTCGATTCCTACACAATTTTCTTTTAATTCAGCACTAAAACCGTTATTCAGCTGCTAAAAATGCAATTCAGCAAGACGTTTTGTTATAAATTTTATGATTTATTGCTTTGTTCTTGTAAATTTCAAATTCAGCTTCTTTTAATGCTATTCAGCAAAAGATTTTTCGATATTTTTTTGATTCCCGTACAATTTTCTTAGAATTCAGGACAAAAACTGTTATTCAGCTGCTAAAAATGCAATTCAGCAAGACTTTTTGTTATAAATTTCATGATTTATTGCTTTGTTCTTATAAATTCTTAAATAAATTTTAAATTCAGCTACTTTTAATGCAATTCAGCAAAAGTTTTTTTCAATAATTTTTTGATTCCCATACAATTTTCTTAGAATTTAGCAAAAAAAAACTCTTATTCAGCTACTTAAAATGCAATTCAGCAAGACTTTTTGTTATTAATTTCATGATTTATTGCTTTGTTCTTATAAATTCTTTAATAAATTTCAAATTCAACTACTTTTAATGCAATTCAGCAAAAGTTTTTTTAATAATTTTTCGATTCCCACACAATTTTCTTAGAATTTAGCAACAAAACTCTCATTCAGCTACTTAAAATGCAATTCAGCAAAACTTTTTTCCTATAATTTTCAAGTTTTAAAGTCTTATTTGCAAATATTTGTAATAAATTTCCAATTCAGCTACGTTACACCTAATTCAGCTAGACTTTTAGTTCGATAATCAGCTTTTTATTGCAATTTTCTTAATATTTTGTAACAAAATTTCAAATTCAGCTACTTTACACCTAATTCAGCTAGACTTTTAGTTGAAAAATTAACTTTTTATTGTCATTTTCTTCTTATTTTGTAACAAAACTTCAAATTCAGCTGCTTTAGAGCCAATTCAGCTAGACTTTTTTCCTTTAATTTTAAAGCTTACATAGATTTGATGCATATTTAAGCCTTAAATATCAAATTCAGCTACTTTAAACCTAATTCAACTAGACTTTCTTTCAATCATTTTAAAGTTTATCTCAACTTGTTGTAAAATTATTAACAAAAGTTCTTATTCAGCTACTTTAAAGCTAATTCAGCAAGACTTTTACGTCGAAAATTTTGCGATTTATTGAAATTTTTAAAGATTTGTTTTGTTGCTTTCTACATTTCAGCATTTTGTAAAAGATTTGTTTGTATTCAAACACACATACACACACTAACTCATTAACACTATTCATTCAAATGAAATTCATTCAAAAATACAAATAGAAATTTTCTAAAGTGGGCTGCTGCTGTATGCAGTTTTGCTGTGAACAACATTTTTAAATAGTTAGACAGACAGACAAGACAACACACATGAAATGCATAAAATATTTAACAAAAACAACATGTAACAAACAGAACGAGAGTAACATGTTCTGTTAAGGTTACTTTTTCGTGATTTAGTTTTATATGTATATTTTTTTCTTCATTATTTTTCTATTTATCTCCATCAGTTGTTTGTATATATAAATTTTTTTGCAACATGAAACACTCCAACAACATTCCAACCCAAAACTCAAATACAAATACTTAACAAATGGCAAAATGAAGAAAGAAATAAAAAAATTAAAACTATTTTGAAAATATACAAAAAAAAACTTGTAATACCAGCCATTGAATCGGAACTGCTGGTAGAAGAGAGCAAAAAAAATCTATAGAAAAGAGCGAAAAAAATAACAAATGTTGAAAACAACACCAAAACTCTATAAACAATTTATGGTAGTGAAAAAAAAAAATTATTGCGTGCCAAACACAAAAAAAAAAAAAAAATTGTAACGAACATAACAGCAATACAACTGCAACAGCTACAACAGAAAGATACATAAAACTCTAGGGTACTTGAAAGAAAAGTAAAATAATAACAAAAAAAGTGGCCACAGTCATACACTTGGAAAAGTTAAAAAAAAATTATTATAGTTTCGGATAAATCTACTATTCAACAAAAGTTTTTTTTAAGCTTATTTAGCTTTTATTAAATAGATTTGCTGAAATTATCATGTTTAATAGTTAATCCCCAAAATTTGGACTATAGACTACACTAGAGACTAGAATATCGACAAGGATATAGACTAGATTATAGGATGGACTGTAGAATAGACTATAAACTAGACTATATACTAGATTATAGACTAGACTATAGATTCGACTATAGACTCTACACCAAAGACCACACTATAGACTATGGACTACACTTTAGACTACACTATACACTATGGACTAGACTATCAACCAGACTATAAACTAGACTATGTATTAGAATGTAGACTACACTACAGACTGCACTATAGATTAGACTATATACTAGACTATAGACTGGACTATAGAATAGACTATAGACTAGAATACAGACCAGACAATAGACTAGACTATAGACTAGACTCTAGACTAGAATAGAGCGTAGACTTTAGACTATACTGTAGACATGACTATAGACTAGACTATAAACTAGACTATAGACTAGTCTATAGACTATACTATAGACTAGACTATAGACTAGACTATAGACTAGACTACAGACTAGACTATAGACTAGACTATAGACTAGACTATAGACTAGACTATAGACTAGACTATAGACTAGACTATAGACTAGACTATAGACTAGACTATAGACTTGACTATAGACTAGACTATAGACTAGAATATAGACTAGACTATAGACTAGACTATAGACTAGACTAGACTATAGACTAGACTATAGACTAGACTATAGACTAGACTATAGACTAGACTATAGACTAGACTATAGACTAGACTATAGACTAGACTATAGACTAGACTATAGACTAGACTATAGACTACACTAAAGACCACACTAAAGACCACACTATAGACTAGACTATAGACTACACTATAGACTATACTATAGACTATGGACTAGACTATAAACCAGACTATAAACTAGACCATGTATTACAATGTAGACTACACTACAGACTGCACCATAGACTAGACTATATACTAGACTATAGACTAGACTATAGACTGGACTATAGAATAGACTATAGACTAGAATACAGACCAGACAATAGACTAGACTATAGACTAGACTCTAGACTAGAATAGACTATAGACTAGACTATAGAATAGACTAGACTATAGACTAGACTATAGACTAGACTATAGACTAGACTATAGACTAGACTATAGACTAGACTATAGACTAGACTATAGACTAGACTAGAATATAGACTAGACTAGAATATAGACTAGACTATAGACAAGACTATAGAAAAAGACTATAGACTACATAGACTATAGACTAGACTATAGACAAGACTATAGACTAGACTATAGACTAGGCTATAGACTAGAATATTGGCAATATTATATATATACTATACATACTAGACCAAAGACTTGACTTTAGACCAGAGTATAGACTAGACTATAGATTAGATCTAGACTACGAGACTGGACTATAGACTAGACTAAAGACTAAAATATTGACTTAACTATATACTATAGTATAGAGCAGACTACGGGACTAGACTATAGAATAGATTATAGACCCAACTATACACTAGACTATAAATTAGACTATAGACTAGATTAAAGAGTAGATTATAGACTAGACTATAGGCTAGACTAGACTATGCTTAGACTATAGACTAGACCATACTTAGACTATAGACTATAGATCAGACTATAGACTAGACTATAGACTATACCAAAGACTTGACTTTAGACTAGACTATACATTTGATCATAGGCTTGACTGTTAACTAGACTATGAACTAGATTAAAGACTAAACTTTAGACCAGATTATAGACTAGACTATAGGCTAGACGTTAGACTAGTCTATAGGCTAGACAATAGACAAGACTATAGTATAGACCTTAATGTATACGCAACACTGTAGACTAGACTTTACATAAGACTATAGATTAGACTATGGTCTAGTTTATAGTTTAGTCTTTTTTGAAGGCTTCTAGAAGATACTATTGTCCAGAGTATTAAATATTTTTTAAATTTTCAATAATTCTCCTTAATTTAAATTTCTTTAACAAAATTTATATAAATTTGTTTAATTTTTTTAATGATTTCTAAATTTATGTTTTTATTTTTCGAATTTCTCTTTGTGCATAATAAAACACCTAAACAACATCTCCAACAAAACATAAAAAAGGAAAGAAATAATCTTGTAAGTTTTTCGTATTTTTTTTCTAATTGTAAATCTTCTAGTTCAAAATTGCAACTCGAAAACATTCAAACAATCATTTTATGTTGCACTCTCTAGTATTAGACGTATGTATTTGTTAGATAGCGTGTGTTTGTGTGTGTGTTGTTAAGTTTCTATTTTTTCGTTAGAGAGTCCGTCTAGCATACCTAAGAGTAGCCAGTCTGCCAACCAAACAGCCAGCCAACCAGCCATCTAGCTAAGCAAATAGCCAAAAATAGTTAAAGAACAGCAACAAAAAAACCAAATGAATATTTTGGTCTTTGGTTTGTTATGGGATGGTAACCAAATGTGAACATTTGTTACAACCAGTTACATTCCATTATTTTATTTTTTTGTATTTTTGGAGTTGTTTTTGTATGGCACGTACGACAAAACATATTTCGATTTTGCAAAGTTTTGGTATATAAAAATAGAGGAATGAGTGTGTAATTTTTTTTTTGGTGGAGCTTTTACTAAAATTGTTTGTCTAAAAAAAGTAGTAAATTTACCTGGAATAAAACGAAATTTATAGTAAATACATTTGTCAATTGTAAAGAGCAAGAATTATGTTCTATTTGGGAAACGAAAAAGTTTCAAAAAGTCAAGTTTTTTTGGGTGATTTATATTTAAAAATAATAGCAGGTGCAGTCAGTAGCTTAATATTAGAATATTTAATCAGTTTTTCGTAAAATATCGATCTAGTGATTTATCGAACTTTTAGTCTAACGATCGGCTGATCTGCCTATTAATTTATCAAACGGTCTAATAATGTATTGATCGATTTATCTTTCGACCTATTGATTTCTTAATATGACGAGACATTGATCAGTCTATTGATAGTTCTACTTTATATTCATCTATGGATCCATTTATATATCGATCCGTTGATCTAGCGATATATTAATCTATCGATCTATTCAACTGTCGATTTATTGATCTATCGATCTATTGAACTGTCGACTTATTGTTCTATCGATCTATTGATCTGTTGATCTATTGATCTATTGATCTGTTGATCTTTCGATCTTTTGGTCTATTGATCTTTTGATATTACGATATATTGTTCTATTGATATACCGTTCTATTGATCTATCGATCTGTTGATTATCCGATCTATTGATATATTGATGTATCGATCTATTGACCTATCGATCTATCGTTCTATCGATCTGTTAATATATCGATCTATTGATCTATTGGTATATCGGTCTATGGATCTATTAATCTATCGATCTATAAATCTGTTGATCTATTAATCTTTTGATCTGTCGATCTATTGATCGATCGATCTTTTTATTTATCGAGTCCTTGATTTATGGCTCATTTAATGCATCTAGCTATTAATTTATAGATCGATTGATCTATTGACTAATCAGTCTATTGATCTATAAACCTATTGATCTATAGATCTTTTAATAGAGATCACTCGATCTATTATTCTTCTGATCTAGCAATTTTAATGACTTATCAATTTGTAGATTTCGATATATTTTCATATATATTGATCACTATAATTTGTTTATCTAACGATCGACTAATCTGCCAATATTTTTATCTTTCGCTATATTGATTTCTTAATCTTATGATCTTTTCATTTATCTATCGAAACATCTACTGATCTATAAAACTATCGATCCATTGATTTACCGTTATATTAATGTATAGATCTATTAATTAATAGGTAGATCTATTACTCTATAGATCTATTGATATTGCGGGCCAATAATCTAATCAATAGATAATTTGTAGATCTATAGATTTTTTATTTACTGATCATTTAAAACATCTATCAGATATCGATCTATTGACATATAACGACTTACCAATTTTTTGATCTATTTAGATGTCAATATATCCAACGATCAGTCTATTGATCTATTTAACGACTGATAGCAAGATGTCTTGATGTTACGATTAATTGATCTATTAACTGTAGAAATACTTAATTAACGTTAAAGCTATTGAGGAGTTAGTAAACTGATCTGTTTATGAATCCATCTAATAATCTATCGTTTAATTGATCTTGCTTTTGATCTTTTAAATTATTATGTTAAACATTTTTTACTTTTTTTGCAATAATAGTTAAACTTACTTTTGAATTAAGTTGAATTCTTCTTTAACGCATAAAATCCTTGTTTGCGGTTTGTGGTAATTGAAAATTAAAACATTTTCTTTGAATTTGTCAACTTTTTTTCTAAACACTTTTTAAAACATCGAATTTTTAATGATTTTTTTTAATTTGTATAATTTTTTTTAATATTTTATACAATTTTCAAGATTTTCAATTAAATGAAATATTAAGTATTTTATTTTTTTTTAATTCAGTGTTGTATTTCAGTTAATTATATAATTTTCTTTATATTTTCTATAAAATTTATATATTATATTTTGAAATAAAATTACTATAGTTTTGTCTATAATAGAGACTAGAAAGTCTAGTCAACAGTTGTGATTATATAGTCGAGGCTATAGTTTTGTCTATAGTCGAGACTATAATCTTGTCTATAGTTAAGACTATTATCTTGTCTACAGTCGAGACTATAGTGAAGACTATATAGTCTTGTCTGTAGTAGAGACTTGTCTATAGTCAAGACTATATAGTCTTTTCTGTAGTAGAGACTATAGTCTAGACTATAGTCTTGTTTATAGTCTTGTCTATAGTCTTGTCTATAGTCTTGTCTATAGTCTTGTCTATAGTCTTGTCTATACTCTACACTATAGTCTTGTCTATAGTCTAGACTATAGTCTTGATTATAGTCTTGTCTATAGTCTTGTCTATAGTCTACACTATAGTCTTGTCTATAGTCTAGACTATAGTCTTGTCCATAGTCAAGACTATAATCTTGACTATAGTCGAGACTATAGTCTTGTCTATAATCGAGACTATAGTCTTGTCTATAGTCGAGACTATAGTCTTGTCTATAGTCGAGACTATAGTCTTGTCTATATTCGAGACTGTAGTCTTGTCTATAGTCGAGACTATAGTTTTGTCTATAGTCGAGACTATATTGAAGACTATATAGTCTTGTCTGTAGTAGAGTCTTGTCTATAGTCAAGACCATATAGTATTTTCTGTAGTAGAGACTATAGTCTAGACTATAGTCTTGTTTATAGTCTTGTCTATAGTCTTGTCTATAGTCTAGACTATAGTCTTGATTATAGTCTTGTCTATAGTCTTGTCTATAGTCTTGTCTATAGTCTAGACTATAGTCTTGTCTATAGTCGAGACTATAATCTTGACTATAGTCGAGACTATAGTCTTGTCTATAATCGAGACTATAGTCTTGTCTATAGTCGAGACTATAGTCTTGTCTATAATCGAGACTATAGTCTTGTCTATAGTCGAGACTATAGTCTTGTCTATAGTTGAGACTATAGTCTTGTCTATAGTTGTGACTATAGTATTGTCTATAGTTGAGACTATAGTCTTGTCTATAGTCTAGAATATAGTCTTGCCTATAGTCGAGACTATAGTCTTGTCTATAGTCGAGACTATAGTCTTGTCCATAGTCGGGACTATAGTCTTGTCTGTAGTCGAGACTATAGTATTGTCTATAGTCGAGATTATAGTCTTGTCTATAGTCGAGACTGTAGTCTTGTCTATAGTCGAGACTATAGTCTTATCTATAATCGAGACTATAGTCTTGTCTATAATCGAGACTACAGTCTTGTCTATAGTCGAGACTATAGTCTTGTCTATAGTTGAGACTATTGTCTATAGTTTAGACTATAGTTTTGTCTATAGTTTAGACTATTGTCTATAGTTTAGACTATTGTCTATAGTTTAGACTATAGTCATGTCTATGGTTGAGACTATAGTCTTGTCTATAGTCTAGACTATAGTCTTGTCTATAGCTAGACTATAGACTTGTCTAGACTTGTCTATAGTCGAGACTATTGTATTGTCTTTAACCGAGACTATAGTCGATACTATAGTCTTGTCTATAGACAGTACTATAGTCTCGACAATAGACAAGACTATAGTGTTGTCCATAGTTGAGACTATAGTCTTGTCTACAGTCGATACTATAGTCTTGTCTATAATCGACACCATAGACTTGTCTATAGTCGAGTCTATAGTACTGTTTATAGTCGAGACTATGGTTCATCGTCGGGACTATAGTCTTGCCCATAGTTGAGGCTATAGTCTTATCTATAGTCGAGACTATAGTCTTATCTATAGTCGAGACTATAGTCTTGTCTATAGTCGAGACTATAGTCTTGTCTATAGCCGATACTATAGTCTTGTCTATAGCCGATACTATAGTCTTGCCTATAGTCGCGATTATAGTCTTGTCTATAGTCGTGTCTATAGTTGAGACTATAGTCGAGACTATAGTCGAGACTATAGTCTTGTCTATAGTCTAGTCTATAGTCTTGTCCATAGTCGAGACTATGGTCTTGTCCACAGTCAAAGTTTTTAATTTCTATAGTTTTATTTTTAATTTTTTTTGAAATTTGAAAAATTTTTTTCACAATTATTTAATTTTTTTGATGTTTCATTTTAATCTTAATTTTTTTAATTAAATTTATTTTGAAGAAAATTTTTGTATTTTTTTAGAATTTATTTTTAAAATTTTTATTGCAATTTTATAGAATTTGATATTAATTTTTTGGAATTTTCAATATTTGAAAATTTTCAATACTTTGTATTTTTGTAAATTTTTGGGTTTTTTGTTTTATTAAAATTTCTTTTATTTTGGTTTAGAATTATTAATTATTTAAATTTTTAGGAATTTTTATTGAATTTTATTTATGATTTTTTTGTAAAATATTTTTTTTTCTTTTTTAAGATTTTTGCTTTAAATTTTTTGTTAATTTTTTTTTTGTTTTAATTTCTTTTTAGTTGATTTTTTAAGAAATTCTCACTCACTATTAATTGTTAACATTTTTTTTGATAAAATTTTGTTTAAAATTTCCATAAATATTTTCGTAGAAAATCAAAGTTAATTTATGATTAAATACATATATTTTTTTAATATTTATTGTTGTTGTTAAATTTTTAAGTTTTAACTTCCTCTTAAGCACAAAGAAGTAGACGAACAAGAAGAGGTGTATAAAAGAGAAGAAAGAAAGACATACAATGGACAACAAGAATTAAAACAACAACAAAAACGTATTTAGTAAATAAAACAGGTCGCGCATACGCATATACAAACACACACACACACATATGTATAAGCACTCGATTTTTAGTGTAGTGAGTATATAAACCTGTCTAAAACCAGGTATAGATTACAATACAAAAACAACAATAAGACAAAGTTGGTTAAAATGAAAAAAAGTAAAGAACACAAGAGACTAAAAGAAAATTGAAAAAACACTTTATATTGATTTAAAACACAAAACTTTTTTATTAAAAATTTTTAAAGAAAAATTTTCTTACGTTTTTTAAAAGAAAATTTCTTTGTTTTTTTACTAATTTAAACGCGCGTTTTAGTATTAATTAAGAAAACATTTAATTATTAAATTAAAACTTAGAAAAAACCGATCGTTTAGCCACAATTTGAGGGAAAAATAAACGCGTTCAGGGTCTGAGCTGCTGTAGCCAAAGACTAAACTGAACGTCAGCAACAAATGAGTAAATTTGCTGTTGCGGTTAGTTGGCTGTTGTTTGGATTTTAATGCTGTTGCTGCAGAGGTTGTTGTTGTTGTTAGTGTGTTTGTTGTTAGCGTATAACCTGTATGGTTTTGTTTGATTATTTGTTATTTTCTCATGTTTCTTTTTTTAGGTTTGTTTTTTCTATTTTACTTTATCTACCTCCTAAAGATCCCCCCAAAGACCCCTTTTGTACACACATACAAACAAACAAACAATAAACAATTAGCTCTTGCTTGCTGTATACAGTTAGCAGAGCTGTGGCAAAGCCTCAGCCCAACAAAAGAACTGACAACTGATATAAAGCGTTATGGTCTACAGCTGCGTCAACGTTAATGTTTACTTTTAACATGTAGTGTGGATCCCAATTGGCTTAAAGACCCAAATTCTGTTTTGTATTTATCTTTATCATTTATTGTTTAACTTTTTCGCTCTCTCTCTCTCTCTCTCTCTCGTTCGCTCGCTCTTTTTGTGTGTGTCTTAATCTCTTGTAGCTTTTATAACAATTATTTAACTAAAAACACTTGTTAAGTTTTATTTATTTAATAATTAACATAAAAATTTATTTTTTTTTTCGTTTTTAATTTAAACAAATAAATTAAAAATAAATTCTTTCATATTAATTGTTTAAAAATAAAATGAAAAGTTAACAGGCTTGGAACAGCTAATAAACTGAAAAGTCTTAAATGTATAAAGAAATCGGATATTAAAGCTTTTTTTTAATCTTAAAATAGACTTACAATAAAGGCTTAAATTAAGCATTTAAGCTTCACTTTCGATAAAGCTTTATAAAGACTTTAGGAAGCCCTATTAGCTTAAATGAAACAAGGCTCTGAAAGCTACACGAATAAACTTCTTGAAGTCTTTAAAGTAATTAAGAATAAAAGCTTTTCTAAGAGTTAAAAAAGACTTACAACTAAAGCTTAGTTTAAATTATATACAGGTCTACAATTAAGCTTCAGTTTCGACAAAAATAAAAGCTTAATAAAGACTTTAGAAAACCCTATAAGCTTAACTGCAACAAACTTTCAAAGATTTACGATTAAACTTTAAAGAAAATGTGAAATAAAAACTTTTCTTAGACTTAAACTAAACTTACAATAAAAGCTTAATGTAAGCCAACGTTTAGAGCTTTAATGAAACCATATCCGAGCTAAGCTTAAGTCTATAATTAAGCTTTACTTTCGAGTAAGATAAAAGCTCATCAAAGACTTTAAAGCCCTACTAGCTTAACTAAGATAAAGATCAACTCTGAAAGATAATTAAAGCTTTTCTATGAATAGAAATAAACTTACAGTTAAAGCTTAAGCAGCACTTAGTTTATGTTTGTTATATAAAGGTCTACAATTAAACATCACTTTCAATTAAGATAAGAGCTTAATTAAGACTTAAGAAAGACTTACGTTAAGAGCTTAATTTAGACTTATGAAAGTCTTACATTTAAAGCTTCAATTACCCCCACGAGCTTTACTAAGACAAACTTTGTAAAATTTATAATTAAGCTGAGATTAAAAGCTTAACTAACATAAAACACATTAGTTTAATTTCAGTTGTATTTTCTACAGTTAGAACTTAATTAAGACTTCGAAACGTCATATGCTTAAAACTTCATTTAGCCTAACAATTAAAGCTTCATTAAGACCTACTATATGAGCTTTATTAACACTTAAATGACAGCTGTGAAGAAAGCTTGTTTAAAGCTTTAAAAATAACTATGAATAAAGCTTAACAAAGACCTTAAATAGCAACACGTTTAAGCTTTTTTCACACATTTAACAAGTCTTTTATTACAGCTTCATTAAGACTTTAGCAAGACTTACTCCTAAAACTTTTTCTAGACTTAAATGAGAACTGTGATGAAAGCTCGATTAAACTTTAAAGATGCCTACAAATAATGAATTTCAAAAGAAGCAAAGATAAAAGCTTTATTTAGACTTGCAATCAAAGTAGAAAAAGCTGTAATTAAAGCTTTATTTAAATCTACAAATAAAGCTTAATTAGGTTTTCTATTACAGTTCTAACGTTTAACGTTTTATAAAAACTTATTGTCAGAATTATAACTAAAGCTTACTGAAGACTTTAAGGAGAAGCTTGGATTAAAGCTTAATTTTAATATTTGTTTAGAGATAAAGAATTGCTATTATAGTCCTGCTTTTAAAGCTTTATAAGAACTTATGCTCGAACTATGACATAAGATTATTAAGGACTTTTAGTAGAAATGGGTTTAAAGCTTAAGTTGAACATCGATTAAAGCTTAATTTCGAGATTTGATTAACTGTAACTATTATAGTCTCACTTTTAAAGCTTTATACGAACTTATGGTCAAACTATAATTATAGCATTTTGAGGACTTTAAGAAGACCTAAGATTAAAGCTTATATTGATGATCGATGAAAGCTTAATTTTGAGATTTGATTAGAGATAAACTGTAACTATTATAGTACCACTTTTAAAGCTTTATAAGAACTTATGGTTGAACTATGATTAAGGCTTTTTAAGAATTTTTAGAAGACCTAAATCTTTTATTGAACTTCGATAAAAGCTTAATTTTTAGCTTTTTGAGGTCTTTAATAAACTAGTTTTAAAGTTTTAGTTTAGCCACGATTAGAGCTTTATATCGATATTAGAGATTATGGAAAACTACGACTAAAGCTTTTTGAAAACTTTTAAGTAAACCAGGATTAAAACTTAAAATAAACTTTGATTAAAGTTTAAGTTGGTATATGGGGTAGAAAAACATTACAAGTTAGAATAGATATACCACTATAAAGCTCAGATATTAAAAATAAGATTAAAAGCTTAGATTAAAGCTTTTTGTTAAAGCTTAGGGCTTTATTAAAGTTTTATATTAATACATTTAACATTAGAGCTAAACTATTACTATTAGAGAGCTAATGTTTAAGCTTTATACAAACTTATGTTAGAACTATGACTAAAGCTTATAGCGGACTTTTAAAGCTAAAGCTTAACTTCGATTAAAGCTTAATTTCGAACTTTTTGAGTATAGATTTTCATATATTTGATATATTCAAACGATTATGAAGACTAAAGATTGCACATAAGATAGAAGTTTATATAAAAGCTTTTATTAAATTTGGAAGCTTTAAAAAAGCTTGATACTAAACATTTCATAACAATATTATTATAGTTTTTAGAATGTTGTTGTTATTTAGCTTAAATTAGCTTAATTTTAATATTAAATTATTTCCACTAAATTAACTAGGATTTAAACTTTATGCTGTAAACTATTTATAAGCTTTTATGTGAAACACACAACTACCACTAATAAACTCAAACCTACAGTTTTGAAAGCTCTCTCTTTCTCTCTCCTATAGCTTCTAATTAACTTAATTAATGTTTTATACTAATACCTAGTATTTCGTAATGTCTTTATGATTCAATAACCATTGATTTTCGATGCCAATAGTTTTTACAAAACAACAACAATAAAGATAAAAGGAATCCACAATGAAAGGTGTAGGTGTTTTTTTCTGTTAGTCATTAACTAAATATTGATTAATGACTAAAAAGTCATTTACAAGTGGAACCCTTTTCATACCTACAACTAATAAAGCATAACACAACTGAAATGTTAAACAAAAAAAAACGATAATAAGCTTATCAAGCAACAACAAGTAAACACCCCCTAAAAGAGCAGTCAATTGTTGTCGTTGTTGTTGTTGTTATAGAGGGAATAAAACGTTTGTTAAAGATAACACACTAGAGATGTAAAATATAAATTCCTATTTTTAATTTTATCTGTTTAATGTTGTTTGTCACTTAACACACTCTTTAACTGATAATAGAGTGAGGAAAAAGAGACAATTTATTATAAATACAAATACAACAATAATCGCTCAGCTGAATTAGGTTTTCCTTAGCTGAATAACGAAATTTTCTTATAATTCCTATAAAACTTTAAGAAAACTATAAATTTGTTAAAAAATATCTTTGCTGAATTAGATTTTTCTTAGCTGAATTGCAAGTTAAAGTTAAAATTTGTTATAAAAATTATTTAAACTAATAGGTTTTGCCAAAATATGTTAGCTGAATTTAGTTTTTAGTAGCTGAATAGCTTTCTAAGTCAGCTGAATTAAAGTCTTTAAGCATTTTATTTAATATTTTGAAAGAATTTATCCAAATCTGTTAAAAATTGTTAGCTGAATAGCATTTCTAAGCAGCTGAATTAGAATTTTCTTAGCTGAATAGCAGTTTTGGGTGATTTTTTACAAAAATTCTTAAAAATCTTGAAAATCTTTTAGCTGAATTACAATTTTTCTTAGCTGAATAGCAGTTTTTGTTTAGTTTTAGTAAAATTTTTTATAAATCTTGAAAATTTGTTAGCTGAATTAGATTTTTAAGCAGCTGAATTAGAATTTTCTTTGCTGAATAGCAGTTTTAAGTGATTTTTGACGAAAATGCTTGTAAATCTTTAAAATTTGTTAGCTGAATTGCAAATTTCCTTAGCTGAATAGCAGTTTTTGTTTAGTTTTAGTAAAATTTCTTATAAATCTTTATAATAATGTTAGCTGAATAGCTTTTTTAGCAGCTGAATTATAATTTTCTTAGCTGAATATCAGTTTATGTTTAGTTTTAGTAAAAATTTCTTAAAAATCTTTAAAAATTGTTAGCTGAATAGCATTTCTAAGCAGCTGAATTGAAATTTTATAGCTGTTTTGTTAATATTTCTAAGGAATTTATGTAAATCTATTGAAAATTGTTAGCTGAATTGCCAAAAAGTCTAGCTGAATTAGGTTTTTCTTAGCTGAATGAGGATTTTATCATGAAATCTATGAAAATTATTAACTGAATTGCAATTTCATGCAGTTGAATTAGAATTTTCTTAGCTGAATAGCAATTTTGAGTGATTTTTGACCAAAATGCTTGTAACTCTTTAAAATTTGTTAGCTGAATAGCATTTCCAAGCAGCTGAATAGAAATTTTATAGCAATTTTGTTAATATTTCTAAGGAATTTATGTAAATCTATTAAAAATTGTTAGCTAAATTGCAAAAAAGTCTAGCTGAATTAGGTTTTTCATAGCTGAATAAGGATTTCATCATGAAATCTATGAAAATTGTTAGCTGAATAGCATTTCCAAGCAGCTGAATTAGAATTTTCTTAGCTGAATAGAAGTTTTTGTTTAGTTTAAGTAAAATTTCTTATAAATCTTTAAAATTTGTTAGCTGAATTGCAGCTGCATAGAAATTTTATAGCAATTTTGTTAATATTTCTAAGGAATTTATGTAAATCTATTGAAAATTGTTAGCTGAATTGCAAAAAAGTCTAGCTGAATTAGGTTTTTCTTAGCTGAATATGGATTTTATTATGTAATCTTTAAAATTTGTTAGCTAAATAGCATTTCTAAGCAGCTGAATTAGAATTTTTTTAGCTGAATAGCTGGTTTTGTTAAGTTTGGGTAAAATTTCTTATAAATCTTTAAAAAATGTTAGCTGAATTCCATTTCTAAGCAGCTGAATAGCAGTTTTTGTTTAGTTTTAGTAAAATTTCTTATAAATCTTTAAAATTTGTTTTTTTTAACACTTGTTTTCAAACATTTTAACCTAAAAAACCTTAAATATTTTAATTATTTCTAAATTTTATAAACACTTGTCCAGCAAAACTGCCTCTTAGTGTACTTTACATAAATCATTGATGCATAAAATAAAAAAAAAAGTAAAAACTCACACCCATAACAAAATTCTATAAAATTGCTTATATTGTATAAATACACATCCACTAAAACCAAAACAACACATGACCTAGAGTTTTAATAACAATAGAAACTAAACAACAATCAAATATAAATAAAACGTAAAACTATTGATAAAACTAATAACAAAAAAAAACTAAAGCTAAAGCAAAATGCACAACAAACCTAAATTAAATTTTCTCAAAAAAATACTCTAATTTTCCAAAGATTCTTTTTGGGGGGAAACTGTAACAAAAACCCTCTGCCTTGTCACCTATTCACCATCATTTAGAACAAACAATTCTCTTTATAACGTTAACAATTGTACAAGTTGATTTGAAATTCTAAAGCAAATACATGATTAATGAGCACTATTCACTCTTCGTGAAAAAAAAAACACTCTAGAGACACATACACACACACACTTACTTACTCACCCACCCATACAAACACATACACAATAGTAATAATAGTTTGTTTTTTTCTTTTTGTTTTGGCAATTAGCTGGCCTGTTCTGATAGTGCTTAACAAATGTATAACAACACTTTTGTATAGAAAATGTATATGTGTGTGCGCGTGTGTTTGTTTGTCTGTTGACAAATGAATTGATCCATAAAGCAACAGAATCAGTGAATGATGATTCAGATACAAAAACACAACTAAACAACAGCAAATGTCTGTCTCTAAGCTGCATTACGCATTTTCACTACTTCATGCTGTTCACGTTTAAATATACACTTCCGTTTCGTTTGACTGGTTGGATGGGTTGCAAAATAAGCAGAGGGAATAAATCCACCATAGCCTGGCCAAGCATCAATAATATTTACGTTTAGAGGGCAAATAATATTGTATAAATGTCGTCTAGAGAACAAGTGATTTGAAAATTTCTGTGAGGAATGGATTGAAATTTGATTGTACAACTAAAAGGTAATGAGTGAAGGGTTTACAAAAGAACACAAACATATCAGTACATACATACATATGTACTTTAAAGGGAAAATTTTAATTTAGCTGCTTAGAAATGCAATTCAGCTAACAATTTTTAAAGATTTATAAGAAATTTCTCAGCTAAAACTAAACAAAACCAGCTATTCAGCTAAAAAAATTCTAATTCAGCTGCTTAAAATTGCTATTCAGCTAACAATTTTTCAAGATTTCATAATAAAATCCATATTCAGCTATGAAAAACTTAATTCAGCTAGACTTTTTTGCAATTCAGCTAACAATTTTCCATAGATTTACATAAATTCCCTAGAAATATTAATAAAAATGCTATAAAATTTCTATTCAGCTGCTTGGAAATGCTATTCAGCTAACAATTTTTAAAGAAATTTTACTAAAACTAACCCAAAACTGCTATTCAGCTAAGAAAATTCTAATTCAGCTTCTTAAAAATGCAATTCAGCTAACAATTTTTCGAGATTTCATAATAAAATCCTTATTCAGCTAAGAAAAACCTAATTCAGCTAGACTTTTTTGCAATTCAGCTAACAATTTTCCATAGATTTACATAAATTCCTAAGAAATATTAACAAAACTGCTAAAAAAAGTTCTATTCAACTGCTTGGAAAGGCTATTCAGCTAACAATTTTTAAAGATTAATAAGAAATTTTACTAAAAATCAACAAATTGTGCTATTCAGCTGCAGGAATTTGTAAAGAAATTGTGTTAATTTGTATAAATTTCGAAATTTAAACATTATTCAGCTAAGAAAAACTCAATTCAGCTGAAGAGTTTTAAGGAATTTTTAAAGAAATTCCATGAAATTTTAGTTATTTGTTAAGAAAATCTCTATTCAGCTAAGAAAAACTCAATTCAGCTGGAAGTTTTTGAGGATTTTTAAAAGAAATTGAATGAAATTTAACTAATTTCATAAGAAAATCTGTATTCATCTAAGAAAAACCTCATTCAGCTGAAGAGTTTTAAGGAATTTTTAAAGAAATTGCATAGAATTTTACTTTTTCCATAAGAAAATCTTTATTCAGCTAAGAAAAACCACATTCAGCTGAAGAATTTTAAGGCACTTTTGAAGAAATTGCATAGAATTTTACTTTTTCAATAAGAAAATCTCTATTCAGCTAAGAAAAACTCAATTCAGCTGGAAGTTTTTCAATTTGTAAAGAAATTGTATAGAATTTTACTTTTTCCATAAGAAAATCTCTATTCAGCTAAGAAAATCTCAATTCAGCTAAAGAGTTTTAAGAAAATTTTAAGGCAATTGCATGAAATTTTAGTTATTTGATAAGAAAATCTCTATTCAGCTAAGAGAAACCACATTCAGCTGGAAGTTTTTTTAGGGTTTATTTAAGAAATTGTGTTTATTTTTCAAAATCTTGACAAAATTTTGTTATTCAGCTAAGAAATTCTCAATTCAGCTAAAAGTTTTTCCAGAATTTTAGAAAAAATTTTGATGATTTTTACAAATTTCGGTTTAAAATCTTTATTCAGCTAAAAAAAACTTAATAAGCTAGAAGTTTTTGAGACATTTTTCAAGATTTTGCAAGAAAAGCTCAATTCAGCTGGAAGTTTTTAAGGAAATTTTCAACAAATTGTATTTATTTATACAAAATTCGGTATAAAATCCTTATTCAGCTAAGAAAAACTCAATTCAGCTAAAGATTTTTGTTGAATTTTGATAAAAATTTGAAGATTTTTATAAAAATCTTCAAAAATTTCTTGTTCAGCTAATAAAATTTGAATTCAGCTAAAAGATGTTAAGGATTTTTGTTAAATTTTTGCTAAAAACATAAGAATTTATGTCTAAAACGGCTTTTCAGCTAAAAGTAATGCTATTCAGCTAAGAGTTAAGCTATACAGCTAAGAGTAAAGCTATTCAGCTAAACGAATAGCAATTCTAGCTCAACTTTTTTTTCTATATTTAACAAGATTTTATAGTTTTTTAAACGAAATTTCCAAAATAAACCTTATTCAGCTAAGAAAAGTTCTATTCAGCTACAAAATTTCATATTTTTTGTTTATTTTTCTTTTTCGCCTAAAAGTATGCTTTACAAATTAAAGTGCTATTTAGTTGAATTATCTTAGAACTTTATGTTTGGCTTAGAGTCAACAAACTTACTCTGTTTGTTTGCTATTCTTTAAATTTGATTTTAACAAATTTCTATATTTATAACAACAAAACAAAAACAACAACTAAAACTACAACTACAACTAAATAAAAACCAACAACAACTACAATAATATCAATAACAACATCATCAATATCATTGAATATTAATGGATTCTTTCCATTATTTCGAAACAGCTGTCTAACAATAAAGAATTTACTTGCTGACCCCCCTTCAACACACACACACTCAAAACCATTGCCTTAAAAAGCAACTTACTACATAAAAGAGAGAAAGAGGGAAGAGAGAGAAAGGAAGTTAGAGTTTAATAGTAGAGTGCATAAATGAATGACAATTCATTTATTAACATTATTTGGTTGTTTATTAAGCTGCACAGAGTGTAAGGAGTACATATGTATGTTGTACAAAGAGCTGAACTGTTTAACAGGTGGCTGGTGTATTTGTGTTGTTTATATAGTGCTCATCTTACTCCTAACTTTCTTGCATCAACCACAAAATGTTAAAAAACATCGAGTGACTTTATTTTTTTCTTCCATTTTGTGGGTTTTACAAATACATTCATATCAATTCTCATTTTAGTCATTTGTCTAAAAGGTCTCATGCTTTTAAAAGTGCACACAACAACAACAACCAGTAACAACAAATTCAAAAGGACCTTGTCTCGTATTGGTTTGTCAGTGGTTTCTTACAGTGGTTACCAACTAGCGGTTACTTTTTCTACTACTTTTTTTAAATGACAAAAAATTTAACAATTTTAGCTTTTATTTCTTAATTTATAAAGAAATCATTGAAAAATGTTAAAATTTCTCAAAAATAAAAAAGTACTTTTTCTACTACTTTTTTTAAAAATAACAAAAATTTTCTCAAATTAAGCTGTTTATAGCTCAGTTTCTCTAAAAATCATGAAAAATGGTAAAATTATAACAATTTGCACAAAATTAAAAAAGTACTTTTTCTACTACTTTTTTAAAATAACACAAATTTTAACAAATTTAGCTTTTTGTTGCTTTATTTTGGCAGAAATCATTTCAAGAAATCAAAATATTTAAAATTTTTTGAAAAATTCCCAAAATTAAAAAAGTACTTTTTCTACTACCTTTTTTAAATAAGAGAAATTTTCTCAATTTAAGCTTTTTATTGCTTTATTATTCGAGTAATCCTGAAATATGTTAAAATTTTTAAAATTTTCCCAAAATTAAAAAAGTATTTTTTCTACTACTTTTTTAAAATAACTAAAATATCCAAAAATTTAGCTTTTTATTGCTTCATTCTTGCAGAAATCATTTCAAGAAATTAAAATTTTTAAATTTTTCGAAATATTCCCAAACTTTAAAAAAGTACTTTTTCTACTACTTTTTTAAAATATCAAAAATGTTCTCAAATTAAGATTTCTATTGCTTGATTATTCGAGAAATCCTGAAATATGTTTAAATTATTAAAATTTTTCGAAAATAAAAAAGTACTTTTTCTACTACTTTTTTAAAATAACAAAAATATCCAAAAATTTAGCTTTTTATTGCTTCATTCTTGCAGAAATCATTTCAAGAAATTAAAATTTTTAAATTTTTCAAAATATTCCCAAACTTAAAAAAGTACTTTTTCTACTACTTTTTTAAAATAACAAAAATATCCAAAAATTTAGCTTTTTGTTGTTTCATTTATGCAATAATAATTTCAAAAAAATCTAAATTTCAAAATTTTTCGAAATATTCTTAAAATTAAAAATAGTACTTTTTCTACTACTTTTTTAAAAGTGAGAATTTTTCGAAAAAATTCGATATTTTTAGTTTGGGTATGAAGAAGATAATAAAAACGGCATGTCTTAATGAATTTTTGTTAAAATTTAAAAAAGTACTTTTCTACTACTTTTTTTAAAAAGCGGGAATTTGGCAAAAAAATAAATATTTTTAGTTTGGATATAGGGAACATAGCTAAAAATTACATATTTTAATAAATTTTTGTTGAATTAAAAAAAAGTACTTTTCTACTACTATGTTTTAAAAGTGTGAAATTTGCTAAAAATTCTATATTTTTAGTTTGGGTGTAAAGGATATAGTCGAAAAATTACATATTTTAGGAATTTTTGTTGTACTTTAAAAAAATACTTTTCTACTACTATTTTTTAAAAGTGGAAATTTTGCCAAAAAATCGATATTTTAAGTTTGGGCGTAAAGAACATTAACAAAAATAACTATTTTGATGATTTTTTTATTCAATTTAAAAAAGTACTTTTCTACTACTATTTTAAAAAGTGTGAATTTTACCAAAAATTTGTTATTTTTAGTTTGGGTGTAAAGGATGTAGTCGAAAAATTAATATTTTAATAAAAAGGCATTAAAAATGCCTATTTTAATAAATTTTTCTTGAATATAAAAAAGTACTTTTCTACTACTATTTCTTAAAAGTGTGAAATTTACCAAAAAATCGATATTTTTAGTTTGGGCATAAAGAACATTAACAAAAATAACTATTTTGATGTTTTTTTTATTAAATTTAAAAAAGTACTTTTCTACTACTATTTTTTAAAAGTGGGAATTTTATCAAAAATTCGTTATTTTTAATTTGGGTGTAAAGGATATAGTCTAAAAATACCTATTTTAAAAATTTTTTCTTGAATTTAAAAAAAGTACTTTTCTACTACTATTTTGGAAAGTGTGAATTTTACCAAAAAATCGATATTTTTAGTTTGGGCGTAAAGAACTTTAACAAAAATAACTATTTTCATGATTTTTTATTCAATTTAAAAAAGTACTTTTCTACTACTATTTTAAAAAGTAGGAATTTTGACAAAAATTCGTTATTTTTAAATTGGGTGCAAAGGATGTAAGCAAAAATTACATATTTTATGAATTTTTGTTGTACTTTAAAAAAGTACTTTTCTACTACTATTTTTTTTAAAAAGAATTTTTCACAAAAATTTTCACTAGAATTGAAAATTTCCAAATTTTAAACAATAATTAGAAGAAAAAAATTAATAATTTTTTAATGAACTCACCCAGTCTGGAATCATTTTTCTTGCGTACACGCAAACAAATTGTACAGGATTTAATACACTGCAAAAAAAAATGTAATAAAATTTTAGTTTCTTTTTTTTCTTTTTCAAAATGTATAATAACTTTATAACTTACATCATGTATATGCCGTATAATTTCTGTACGCGATATATTGTCCAATGTTAAACCATTAACTTCGAGTATCTCATCGCCCACTTCCAAATTATCACGATCGGGTGGTGAACCGTATAATTTAATTTTACCATCAACATTTTCTACCAAGATAATAACATAACCCGATAATTCAACCACTTGTTGCTGCAAAAAGAGAAAGAGGGGAGAGAGAGAGGGAGTAAGAAATTTTATTAAAGATATATTTATAATATTAGATAACTAAAGCATACTTTTAGGTTGGCAAAAAGAAAACATCATTTACTAAACAAATCCTTTTCAATTGCTGCTGTTGTGATAACGTACAAGAAAGCAAAACTTTTTTTTATGACTTTCATTTCCATTTGGCTGCCTATTTGTGGTCGGCCACTTTATAAACGTTTGTTATTTTCTTTTTTTTTTTGGCCTTCAAATGGTACTTTTTTAATTTTACAGTTCATTGCTAACGGACGACTGGCAGACAGACAGACATTAGTTATTTGTCATTAAATTAAACAAATTTAACTATTAAACTTAATTAGTGACCATAATGTGTCATTAAAAGTCAAACACATACATATATACATACACCATTAACTTTTGAAGTTTATTGTTGTTGTTGTTAAGGCTTTAGAAGGTAGTTATTTGTAGGCTTAAAAATGTTTTATGTTTAAAACTTATTTAACATTTCGCATACAAACATTAACATAACAAACTAGACTCACTGTCTGTGTATGTGTGTGTGTCTATCTGTTTCATTAGAAATCCTAACAAATTACATAAAAATTGTAGGCTTAATTTAACACTGTTAGAAGAAGAGTGTCATAAAAAAGCATTTAAAATGAGAAATGTGTTTAAATAATAAAAAAAACTACTTAAACGTTTGCAAAGAGGAAAAACCACCAGAAATGTTATAAAATGTGTTTTTTAGTCAATAAAAGACATAAAAAAGCTTTTAAAAACTCTACAACATTAAAATTTCATTAAAACCCCGGCAAAATAAAAATAGTAGTAGAAAAAGTACTTTTTTTATTTAAGGAAATTTTTCTTAAAAACATGAAATCGTTATTCAATAAATGGATAAACTTAATTTTGGGCAAAAATTTCCTCTTAAAAAAAAGTAGTAGAAAAAAGTACTTTTTTATTTAACAAAATTTCCCCCAAAAACTTTGAAATTTTTGTTAAATATGCATGAAAACTTAATTTTGGGCAAAAATTTTGATATTTAAAAATAGTAGTAGAAAAAAAGAAAATAGTAGTAGAAAAAGTACCTTTTTATTTCAGGGAAATTTCCATAAAAACTTTGAAATTATAGCTCAATAAACAAGAAAACTGAATTTTGGGCAAAACTTTTCACTTTTTAAAAAAGTAGTAGAAAAAAGTACTTTTTTTATTTAAAGAAATTTTTCACAAAAATTTTGAAATTTTTGTTAAATATGCATGAAAACTTAATTTTTAGCAAAAATTTTGACATTTAACAAAATAGTAGTAGGAGAAAAGAAAATAGTAGTAGAAAAAGTACTTTTTTATTTAAGGAAATTTTTCACAAAAACTTTGTAATTGTTGTTCAATAAAGAAGAAAACTTAATTTTTGGCAAAAATTTTCACTTTTAAAAAAGGTAGTAAAAAAAAGTACTTTTTTTAATTAATGAATTTTTCGACAAAAACTTTAAAATTGTTGATAAATATGTCTGAAAACTTAATTTTGGGCAAAAATTTTGATATTTAAAAAAAGTAGTAGGAAAAACGAAAATAGTAGTAGAAAAAGTACTTTTTTTATTTGAGAAAAATTTTCACACACACTTAAAATTTCAGTTAAACTTACAAGAAAAATTAAGTTTAGCAAAAAAATTAACATTTTAAAAAGTAGTAAAACAAATCGAAATAGTAGTAGAAAAAGTACTTTTTTCTAATTATGGAAAATCTCCACAAAAACTTCAGATTATTGTTAAAATCTATGAAAACTTAATTTTCGCCAAAAAAAAAAAATAAAATAAAATAGTAGTAGAAAAAATTAAAATAGTAGTAGAAAAGTACTTTTTTCAAAAATTCAGAAAAAATTAAATAAATCTACATTTTATGAAAATTTCTGGCCGAATTGATGGCCGAAAAAGTGATTTTTGGGTTTATTTAAAATAGTAGTAGAAAAAGTACTTTTTCAGAAAATTTGAAAAAATTTCGAAATATAAACTTATAGACGTTTTTAAAGCTAATGATGCCCAAAAAGGGGATTTTTGGCTAAATTTAAAATAGTAGTAGAAAAAGTACTTTTTCGAAAATTTTAAAAAATGTCTAAAAACAAACTTTAGATGTTTTTTAAAGATAATGATGCACAAAAAAAAGGATTTTTGGGAAAATTTAAAATAGTAGTAGAAAAAGTACTTTTTCCGAATATTTAAAAAAATGTCTAAAAATTAACTATTAGACTATTTTTAAGCTTTTGATGCCCACAAAAAGTTATTTTTGGATAAATTTAAAATAGTAGTAGAAAAAGTACTTTTTTAGAAAATTTGAAAAAATGACTTAAAATAAACTTTTACACGTTTTTAAAGCTAATGATGCAAAAAAAGGGAATTTTTGGCAAAAATTAAAATAGTAGTAGAAAAAGTACTTTTTGAAAAACTTGGAAAAAGTGCTTGAAAATTAAAAAAGTACTTTTAACAATAACATTGAACAAGTGCAAAGAATACGACTTCAAGACAATTGATGTACAAAAAAAAATACTCTTCTTCAAAAATTTAAAATAGTAGTAGAAAAGTACTTTTTTGAGAAACTCAAAAAATGTATAAAAATGGATTTTCTATAATTTCTAGCCTATTGATGCCTTAAAAAGGTTATTTTGGAATAAATTTAAAATAGTAGTAGAAAAAGTACTTTTTTCAAATTGTTCAAATAAAATTAAGAATTTCAACTGTTTTATGTTTAATAATGTATAAAAACCCTTTTTTATTTCGCAATTTGCAAATAGTAGTAAAAAAGTACTTTTTGAATTTTAAAGATTTTTTTGTAAGAAAAATTCTTCTAGATTGTGTTTTTTATTTCAATTATTTTCTTAAGAGCCAATTGCCACTTTAACACCATTCGTTAGCATACTTTATATTCCTTGTTGTCCTTGCTATTGTTACTGGCATAACGTTCAAACGCTACTAAAAACCAGGCTGTTGACATCAATAGGTTTTGTGACAAAATAGTAAAAATAAATTATAATGTTAAACATCAGAAATATTCAGCAAAGCAAGACCCATCAATGGTTAAGGCAACAGGGACAACAGAGTATAGAAAACAACACGCTATTACTGCAGTAACACAATTCCATTTACACATACATTTATACAATATACGAAAGAGAATATGAGGAGCCCCTAAAGATATGCTGTGCGAAAAAAAAGTAAACACAAAAACGAAATCAACTTGAATAAACACTAGTTTGCAATGCAAAACTTGTCAGCAACAGAGACAAGGCAGATACAAACCGCCAAAAGCAGCTGTGCCGAGCCAGCCCATCAACAGCAGCAGCTGCTGCAGCAAAGAATATTTTAACAACAATTCAAGGCATTAGTATTCATCAGCACCTTTTTTAAACTTTTTTTCTTTATCTTTTTGGTTGAAAATTTTTTGTGTATTTTTTGGTTGATAGAAAAATTGTTAAGAGGTACTTGCTGTGACATTAGGAAGGACAGCGGTTGAGCAGGCCTAAGACACCTTTTTAGGTTGTTGGTGTTATTTGGGTTATAGTCGTCTGTCTGTGTTTGTCTGTTTGTTTGGCTGTATTTGCTGTTGTGCAACCTGTAAGCTTTAACATTTATGTAAGGCGCCAATTGTAAATGTTGCACTTTGGCATAATGCCAAATAAATAAAGACAAAACTTTTTGCTTTAGGTCTCCTTGTTCTTGTTAAACGTTTCTTTTTCCTTTTGTTGTTGTTGTTGTTGTTTCATTATAAATTCTAGCTCTTAAGTGGGTGATTGTTCCCTTTTTTTAACTCAATTGTTGTTGCTTTATAAATATTTGCCAGCTAAAAGTTTGCTGGCATTGTTTGAAGTTAGAAACCAAAAAGTTTTTTATTTGTCTTGAATTTCGGCTAGAATTATTGTCCAAGAGGTCAAGCATAATTAAAGTTAAAAAAAGAAGGATTTACTAAAAGAAAAACTTAAATTATTAATGATTTAAGGTCAAATAGAGAAAAAGAAATCTAAATTTAGGGAAAACTTAAAAGTACAGTTTATCCTATAGTCTAGTATATTGTCTAGTCCATAGTCTAGTCTATAGTCTAGTCTATAGTCTAGTCTATAGTCTAGTCTATAGTCTAGTCTATAGTCTAGTCTATAGTCTAGTCTATAGTCTAGTC
>NC_060951.1:4870502-5019967 GCF_022045245.1 Lucilia cuprina
TCTATAGTCTAGTCTATAGTCTAGTCTATAGTCTAGTCTATAGTCTAGTCTATAGTCTAGTCTATATTCTAGTCTATAGTCTAGTCTATAGTCTAGTCTATATTCTAGCCTATAGTCTAGTCTATAGTCTATTCTATAGTCTAGGCTATAGTCTGGTCTATAGTCTATTCTATATTCTAGTCTACAGTCTATTCTATAGTCTATTCTATAGTCTAGTCTATAGTCTACTCTATAGTCTTAGCATAGTCGTCTACAGTGTAATCTTGGCTAGTATAGTCTAGTCTAGTATATACTCTGGACTATAGTCTAGTCCATTGTCTGGACTATAGTTTAGTCTCTTCTATTGTTTGGATAGTAGTTTAGTCGAGATTGCGGACAATAGTCAAGTATATAGTCTGGACTAAAATCTAGTCTATAATACTTAGTTTAGTCTATACTCTAATCTATAGTGTATAGTGTAAAGCTATAGACTACAGCTGAATTTATGACTATTATATTTTATGTAGTCCTTGCTATCTAGTGTAGTCCTGTCTATATTATAAAATATATTGTAATCTTTAGTTTGCATTAGGTGACTCAGAAATCCAAATAATTTTCCTTTATTCCTTTGAATGAACTTTTTTATGTTTCATTCATAAATTTGCTTTAATAAAATGTTGTTTTATTTATTTTCATTATAATTTTTTATTAGGAAAATCTAACTCTCTCTCTCTTTATTACTTTCTACTATAAAAATAAACAAAGTATGCAAAGGTAAGTAGCAGAAAGAAGAATAAAGGAAAAAAAGGATGAGAAATATTCAAATTTATTTTCATAAATCTTAATTATATTTAGTTTCCGAACATTGGGTTGCATGGTAAGGTTTTCTTTATATGTTTTAACATAAATATATTAAGGAAAAATAAAGGCTAAATATCCGAAAGGATTCGAAATAAAAAATCCTAAGAAACTTTAGATTTATAAGATGTCATATATTGTAGTTTAACACTTACCTTTCCTGATGAGGATATAGTCGATGCCGAAGGTGTACCCGATGATTGTGCACTTAAAGTAGCACGACTTGTATTCGATTGCATGGCAAAACAAAGGAAGGAAACAAGCCAAAGCCGACGAAACAACCAATAAATAAATTGGTTGTTGTTGCTTTTCTTTTCTTACAATGAACTAAAGACTGTTGTGTAGGTGAAAGGAGAGTTAGCAGACGAAGACAAAGTAACAGGGATGAGTTGTAAACAATAACAACAAATACATATCAAGTTATTGTTTTTTTGGCTTTCCGGAGGAATTTTTGTGGCACAAAACCTTATAAATTTTGAGAAGGACTCTCAAACTAACACAGATACACTTGAAAACACACAGCAGGAGTGTAAGATATTATGTGTGTTTGTGTGAGTATTTGACTTTTCGGTTAAAACGCTTAAGAAGCCTGCAAGGATAACGATGATGATGATGTTGTTGGTGATGATTAAAGGCAAAAAATGCAGGTTATGTCAAACAGCTGCTGCTGCTGTTGATAATGTTGTTGATGTTGTAGCTTTCATGAACAGCCAGCAACATCAATAAATTTTAAACTTTTTAACGGTACATTTTGTTGTTCCAGCAAAAAATTGTTATTATTTCTTTAGATTTATTTATGTTTTATTTCATTTGCTTAAATCACACACACACACACTTCAATTTTGTTTTTTTAAAACGGAAATTTATTTAGTTAAGTTTCTGCTTTAGATGCTCTTTTTTAAAAGAATATTCTTATTTAGGTAAAAAAACTGTATAATTTATGGGAAAAAACTATTAGATTTTATGAATTGGAAGAAATTTTCAAACCACAGTAGACTCTTTGAAACGCTTCATGTCTATAGTCTATTCAATAGTCTAGCCTAGAGTCTAGTCTAATATCTAGTCTTAGGTCTAGTTAATAGAATAGACTATAGTCTAGTCTATAGCCTAAACTATAGTCTAGGGTAAAGTGTAATGTAATGTCTAGTCAATAGCCTAGACCATAGTCTAGTGTATTGTCAAGTCTACAGTCTAGTATATAGTCTGTAGACTAGTCAAAAGTATAGTCCATAGTCTAGACTATAGTCTAGTCTATAGTCTAGTGTATAGTCTAGTCTATAGTCTAGTCTATAGTCTAGTCTATAGTCTAGTCTATAGTCTAGTCTATAGTCTACTCTATAGTCTAGTCTAAAGTCTAGTCTATAGTCTAGTCTATAGTCTTGTCTATAGTCTTGTCTATAGTCTAGTCTATAGTCTAGTCTATAGTCTAGTCTAAAGTGTAGTCTATAGTCTAGTCTATAGTCTAGTCTAAAGTTTAGTTTATAGTCTAGTTAATAGTCTAGTCTATAGTCTAGTCTATAGTCTAATCTATAGTCTAGTCTATAGTCTAGTCTAAAGTCTAGTCTATAGTCTAGTCTCTAGTCTAGTCTGAAGTTTAGTTTATAGTCTAGTTAATAGTCTAGTCTATAGTCTTGCCTATAGTCTAGACTATAGTATAGTCTATAGTCTATTCTACAGTGTAGTCTATAGTCTAGTCTATAGTTCAGTCCATTCTATAGTCCAGTCTAGTCTATAGTCTTGTTTATAGTCTAGTCTATTGAATAGTCTAACGTTTAGTCTATAGTCTAGTCTATAGCCTAGTCTATAGTCTAGTCTATAATCTAGTCTATAGCCTAGTCTATAACCTAGTCTATAGTCCTGTATATAGTCTACTCTATACTCTAGTCTATAGTCTAGTCTATAGTCTAATCTATAGGCTATTCTATAGTCTAGTCAATAGTCTAGTCTATAGTCTAGTCTATAGTATAGTCTATAGTCGAGTCTATAGTCTAGTCTTAAGTGTAGTCTTTAGACTAGTCTATAGTCTAATTTATGGTCTAGTCTATAGTCTAGTATACAGTCTAATTTATAGTCTAATCTATGGACTAATCTATTGCATAGTCTATAGTGTAGTATATAATCTAGTCTAAAGTATAGCTCATGGTCTTGTCTAAAATCTAGTATATAGTCTAGTCTATAGTCTAGTCTATAGTCTAATCTGTAGTCTAATCCATAGTATGGTCTTTAGTCTTAAGTCTAGTCTATAGTCTAGTCGATAGTCTTGTCCATAGTCTAGTCTACACTCATGTTTATAATTTAGTCTATAGTCTAGTCCATAGTCTTGTCTATAGTCTTGTATATAGTCTAGTCTATAATCTATATTTATAACCTGGTCAAATTTGTCCTGAGCTCGTAACATTAAGCGTTATAAGTATTTTCCCTAGAAAGAAATTTAAATATTTAAATTGTTAGTATTAAAACAACAAATAAAAAAATAACTGATCCTTCAGTGGTCAAAAGTACACGATAGTAGTTTTTCTTGGATTCTTTTCATATAATTTTCTTGTATTTTTTATTACAAATAATAAAACACAATGTAACGTCAAGAAAAGGTCTTAAAATTTTTTAACAAAACTTCATCATTTACATTATTTGGTTGAGGTTTCTTTTTTGCTTTAAATAGAAAAAATTCCAAATTATTTACATATGCATGTACACATGCATATACATATGTATGGATGTATGTACATAATGGTTAACTGAGAACATTTTCTATAACTTTATGTCGGTATATTTAATAATCTAGTATAATATTTATATTCAATATTTATGCATGTATGTATTTTCTTCATTCTATGATGATGAATGTAGGTTGGTTTGTTTTCTGTTAAGGTTCAAGGTGGTCCATAGAAAAAGCTCAAGAGAAAGACCACAAAAGATTTGTATAACAGTAAAAACATAAAGAAAATAAATACAATTTTATAGGCAAATATTAAGAAATAAAAATACTATAAAAAATGTAAGAGTAATAAAAGAAATACATACACACACACACTCATACAATAACAAACATAAGGTGGTTTAACAGTCTCCCCTCCTACGCTTCTCATACTCTTAAAACTAATGTTATTGTAGAAAAAAAAGAATATGGTGGTTTAGTGTAGCAACAATGAAATATATTTTACATTTACAGTTATGCCAAGAGTAGAAAACAACAATGGTAGAAAGAAAAAGTACTCTCAAGAGGAAACGGAAACAACAGCGAAATTTTGCACTTGTATGAGTGTATCGAGTTATGAATGAAGTTGCAAGTAAGAAATTTTTGTAATTTAAACTGAAAAAGTCATTTGGATTTCACGCAGCCTACAGTTTAGTGTATAGTCCAGTCTGTATAGTCTGGTCAATATACTAGTATATAGTCTAGCCTATAGTCTAGTCTAAAGTCTAGTCTACAATCTAGACTATAGTCTAGGCTATAGTCTAGTCTACAATCTAGTTTATGGTATAGTTTGTAGTTTAGTCTGCCGTCTAGTACATAGTCCAGTTTAAAGTCTAGTCTACAGTCTAGCCTGTCGTATAGTATGTAGAATAGTCTATAGTCTAGTCTATAGTCCAGTTTATAGTCTAGTCTATAGTCTTGTCTACAGTATAGTCTATAGTTCTGTCTATAGTCTAGTCTATAGTCTATATTCTATAGTCTAATCTATAGTTTAGTCTATAATCTAATCTATAGTCTAGACTATAGTCTAGTCTATAGTCTAGTATATAGTCCAGTCTATAGTCTAGTCTATAGTCTAGTCTATATTCTAGTCTATAGTCTAGTCTATAGTCTAGTCTATAGTCTAGTCTATAGTCTAGTCTATAGTCTAGTCTATAGTCTAGTCTATAGTCTAGTCTATAGTCTAGTCTATAGTCTAGTCTAGTCTATAGTCTAGTCTATAGTCTAGTCTATAGTCTAGTCTAGTCTATAGTCTAGTCTAGTCTAGTCTATAGTCTAGTCTATAGTCTAGTCTATAATCTAGTCTATAGTCTAGTCTATAGTCTAGTCTATAGTCTAGTCTATAGTCTAGTCTATAGTCTAGTCTATAGTCTAGTCTATAGTCTAGTCTATAGTCTAGTCTATAGTCTAGTCTATAGTCTAGTCTATAGTCTAGTCTATAGTCTAGTCTATAGTCTAGTCTATAGTCTAGTCTATAGTCTAGTCTATAGTCTAGTCTATAGTCTAGTCTATAGTCTAGTCTATAGTCTAGTCTATAGTCTAGTCTATAGTCTAGTCTATAGTCTAGTCTATAGTCTAGTCTATAGTCTAGTCTATAATCTAGTCTATAGTCTAGTCTATAGTCTAGTCTATAGGCTAGTCTATAGTCCAATCTATAGTCTAGTCTATAGGATAGTCTATAGTATTGTAAATAGTCTAGTCTATAGTCCAGTCTATAGTCTAGTCTATAGTTTAGTCTATAGTCTAGTCTATAGTCTAGTCTATAGTCTAGTCTATAGTCTAGTCTATAGTCCAGTCTATAGTCCAGTCTATAGTCCAGTCTATAGTCTACTCTATAGTCTAGTCTACAGTCTAGTCTATAGTCAAGCCTATAGTCTAGTCTATAGTCTAGTCTATAGTCTAATATATAGTGTATTCTAATATATAGTCTAGTCTATAGTTTAGTCTCTAGTCTAGTATATAGTCTAGTCTATAGTCTAGTATATAGTCTAGCCTATAGTCGAGTCTATAGTCTAGTATATAGACTAATATATAGTCTAGTCTATAGTTCAGTCTATAGTCCAGTCTATATTCTAATCTATAGTCTAGTCAATAGTCTAGTTTATAGTCAAGTCTAAAGTCCTGTCTATAGTCTTATTTTAATAACTAATACATGTTTAGTTGAGTATCAATTCGAAATATAATTGAACACACACGTTTAACACGGAGAGTACGAGGGAAAAGAAAAACAAAACATGTGCAAATAACAGTAATAAGTGAAAAACAGGCTTAAACTTTTGTTGCTATTTTAGTTTAACACAAACTCTCATCATTAAGACAAAAAACATTAACAACAACAAATAACCGACATATTTTTTTTGTCATATTTGTGGTCCTTCTTGGCACATGTAACACAGACAACCTTCATTTTAACTAAAAACATACACTTGTTTTCAGTTTCTAGAGCATATTTTAGTGCGTGTAAAAATATTATACATACAAATATCTCTAAATATGTCTTTTTTTTTATTTTAAAGAGTTTAACCAAGTAAAACGACAGTTTTTTTTGTAGCATACTTTTAGGGGTCTCATAAAAGGAAAAGTGGGGTTTGTAAAAACTCTATATAAACTACATTAAGTTCTGGAGGAAAAAACGTGCTTAAAGTTTTTAGAATATTAACAATAAAACTAAACAAGAGTGGATGGGGTAGCACGATTTGGTTTTTAAATAAATTAATGTTGACGACGCGCGCAGAGAAAAAAATGAAATTAGCGTACGAAAAACTAAAAAGTATGTTATCTCCACGTTAGCAGCAAGTGGATGATATTAATGCTACAAATAGTTGGTAAATAAAATAGTAATTACATAAATAAATCGCATAAAATTTGACAGTTACGAGACCAAGATAACAAAGAAAGTTTTGTGAACAAAAAAATATAAAAATAAAACAAACTTTGCAAAATTTCCTGAAATCAAAAGCATTTTACTGAAGGCTAAAACATTTTCTAGGGAAATTAGATACTAGATTATAGACTAGACTGTAGACTAGACTATAGACTAAACTATAGACTAAACTATAGACTAGACTATAGAATAGACAATAGACTAGACAATAGACTGGACTATAGCCTAGACTATAGACTAGACTGTAGACTAAACTATAGACTAGACTATAGACTAGACTATAGACTAGACTATAGACTAGACTATAGACTAGACTATAGACTAGACTATAGACTAGACTATAGACTAGACTATAGACTAGACTATACCTAGACAATAGACTAGGCTAAAGACTAGACTGTAGACTAGACTATAGACTAAACTATAGACTAGACTATAGACTAGACTATAGACTAGACTATAGACTAGACTATAGACTAGACTATAGACTAGACTATAGACTAGACTATAGACTAGACTATAGACTAGACTATAGACTAGACTATAGACTAGACTATAGCATAGACTATAGACTAGACTATAGACTAGACTATAGACTAGACTACAGACTAGACTATAGACTAGACTATAGACTAGACTATAGACTAGACTATAGACTAGACTATAGACTAGACTATAGACTAGACTATAGACTAGACTATAGACTAGACTATAGACTAGACTATAGACTAGACAATAGCCTAGACTATAGCCTAGACGATAGACTAGACTAAAGACTAAACTATAGACTAGACTATAGACTAGACTATAAACTAGACTATAGACTAGACTATAGACTAGACCACAGAGTAGACTATAGACTAGACTATAGACTAGACTATAGACTAGACTATAGACTAGACTATAGACTAGACTATAGACTAGACTATAGACTAGACTATAGACTAGACTATAGACTAGACTATAGACTAGACTATAGACTAGACTATAGACTAGACTATAGACTAGACTATAGACTAGACTATAGACTAGACTATAGACTAGACTATAGACTAGACTATAGACTAGACTATAGACTAGACTATAGACTAGACTATAGACTAGACTATAGACTAGACTATAGACTAGACTAGACTATAGACTAGACTAGACTATAGACTAGACTATAGACTAGACTATAGACTAGACTAGACTATAGACTAGACTATAGACTAGACTATAGACTAGACTATAGACTAGACTTGACTATAGACTAGACTATAGACTAGACTATAGACTAGACTATAGACTAGACTATAGACTAGACTATAGACTAGACTATAGACAAGACTATAGACTAAACTATAGACTAGACTATAGACTAGACTATAGACTAGACTACAGACTAGACTATAGACTAGACTATAGACTAGACTATAGACTAGACTATAGACTAGACAATAGCCTAGACTATAGCCTAGACTATAGCCTAGACGATAGACTAGACTAAAGACTAAACTATAGACTAGACTATAGACTAGACTATAAACTAGACTATAAACTAGACTATAGACTAGACTATAGACTAGACCACAGAGTAGACTATAGACTAGACTATAGACTAGACTATAGACTAGACTATAGACTAGACTATAGACTAGACTATAGACTAGACTATAGACTAGACTATAGACTAGACTATAGACTAGACTATAGACTAGACTATAGACTAGACTATAGACTAGACTATAGACTAGACTATAGACTAGACTATAGACTAGACTATAGACTAGACTATAGACTAGACTATAGACTAGACTATAGACTAGACTATAGACTAGACTATAGACTAGACTATAGACTAGACTATAGACTAGACTATAGACTAGACTATAGACTAGACTATAGACTAGACTATAGACTAGACTATAGACTAGACTATAGACTAGACTATAGACTAGACTATAGACTAGACTATAGACTAGACTATAGACTAGACTATAGACTAGACTATAGACTAGACTATAGACTAGACTATAGACTAGACTATAGACTAGACTATAGACTAGACTATAGACTAGACTATAGACTAGACTATAGACTAGACTATAGACTAGACTATAGACTAGACTATAGACTAGACTATAGACTAGACTATAGACTAGACTATAGACTAGACTATAGACTAGACTATAGACTAGACTATAGACTAGACTATAGACTTAAATATAGACTATATACTTAAATATAGACTAGACTATAGACTATACTATAAACTAGACTATAAACTAGACTATAGACTAGACTATAGACAAGACTATAGACTAGACTATAGACTAGACTATAGACTAGACTATAGACTATACTATAAACTAGATTATAAACTAGACTACAAACTAGATTATAGACTAGACTATAGGCTAGACTATAGGCCAGACTATAGACTAAACTACAGACTAGACTGTAGACTGGACTACAGACTAGACTATAGACCAGACTATAGACTACACTATAGACTAGACTATAGACTAGACTATAGACTACACTATAAACTAGACTACAGTGTAGACTAGACTATAGACTATACTATAAACTAGACTATAAACTAGACTATAGTGTAGACTGTAGACTAGACTCTAGACAAACAACTTTTCTAAACAAATTTTCCTCAATTCCCAGTTTTATTCTCGTTACTATTTACTTTTTTTTGTCCTTTTAGGCCATAAAATTATCAAGCACTCTCCAGAGCTAAGTCCACTCATTCACTTACATCCCCAATAATTTCCTATTTAGAAGTCTAAACTCTAATATTATTAAGGAATTGTAGAGCTATAAAATAAATCTATAACATAAACATGTTGCTAACTAACATTGTTAAATGTTAATATATTTTATTTTAAGGGAAACGGTAGAAAATTGCTGTTTAATTTTTATATTTGACATAAAAATTAAACAGCAAACAACAGCTATACTATGTCTTGGGAGGAAGTGCACACATACAAACATACCAACATACAGAATTTACATTTTATTACATTTACTGGGTCCTCGCAACATTTAAGCAATTTTAGTTTGTTGGATTGAGTATTAGTGGTGGCAAAAAGTCTCAGTTGTTTTTATATGCACATGCCTTTAGTAATTACGTTAAAGGAAGAAAGTAAAACAACAACAACAGCAACAAAAAAAAACAGAAAAACTATTTTTGTCAACAATTAAGCCTTAACATCAAATTCTCATTTGGTAAAATAAGCTGCGGTGTTGGCTGCCAAGTTAAGTTAGCATCGTAGCAAAAAGTTCACACACAACTGACAACTGGCAACCAGAAACAGTCCTCATTACCCCCTTATAGAGAAAAAGGCACTAAAATGTTGGCGTTTGGTGGGGAGGAGGGTTGGTTGCGGGATGAGATAGTAAAAGAGAAAAAGGTAATTAATTATGGTTAAATGAAAATATGTGAAAGATAATTAACAAATCCCTGAGAACATTTTAAAGTAGTAGTTATGTTTTGTTGCATTATAACCATTTAATGAGTTTAAAAATAACTATTTAAGTTACAAGGAAATGGCAAAGGCATCACCTAATGGGAGAGGAATCGCGTAGGTTAATTAGGGAAATGAAACAAATAGTTAAAACCTGGAAAATCTCGTTCTAAATCTAAATTTCTTAATAATTTTCAAAAAAGTGCTTTTAAAAACGCTGAATATTTTCCATCGAACTTAATTTTGTCTTAAAAATTTTAACACAAAACACAAATTGTAAAAAAAAATGATTTTTAAAAATTTTTTGCTAAAATTGAAAAAAAGTGCTTAAAAAGCTCTAAATTTTTTTTTTGACGTTTTTTATAAAATTTTACTAAATAACCATAATTAAAAAAAATTTTCGAAAAGAAATTTGAAATCTCTAACATTTGCTTGTACTTTTAAACAAATAACAAATAAGTGCTTAAAAAAGCATCAAATTTTTTTAAGTTTTTATGTTAGAACTTAATTTTAATAAAGAAATTTCAAAACTTTTAACTCTCCAATCATTTTTCATCTGATTTAACAAATTTAAAAAAAAAAGCAACAACATTTTTCAAATTCTTAAAACCGTCAAAATTTCGTTCCTAATCAAAATTCCTAATAATTTTCTAAAAAAGAGCTAAAAAACGCTGAATTATTTCAAGCAAAATTAAATTTTTCTAAAATATTTTAACTCAAAAAAACTAATTTTATCAAAAAATAATGATTTTTAAAAATTTTTGTTAAATTTTAAAAAAAAAGTGCTTTAAAAAGCTCTAAATTTTTTTCAGCGTTTTTTTTAAATTTTATTAATTAACAATAATTAAAACATTTTTCTAAAAGAAATTTTAAATCTTAAACATTTACTTGCAGTTTTAGCCTAATATCAAAAAAGTGCTTAAAAAAGCACCAAATTATTTAGAGAGTTTTTATGTTAGAAAATTACGTTTATCGTTAGTTTTACATAAAAAAATTTAAATTTTAACAAATAAATTTCAAACCAAAAACATCTTAGTTGAGTTTAAACAAAAAATTTTAAAAACGTGCTTAAAAAAGCACCAAAAATTGTTAAACGTTTTTCTGATAAAAATTTCCATAAATAATTTTAATTTTTTACTTTAAAAATTATTCAACTTTAAGTTTTTCAGAGATTTTTGATAAAAAATTCAAAAAGTTTTTGAAAAAAAAACACAATAAAAGAAAAACGCCAAAATTTTTAAGCGGTTTTCTTGAAGAAAAATATTTTTTGTTAAATTTGCCTGAATTCCAATAAGAAAATTAAGTTTGTTCTTTTTTACAAATCAATTTCTTTTAAATTCTAAAGAATTATTTAAGAAAAAAGCACTAAAATGTTTTTAAGCGATTTTTTTTAAACTTTTGTTGTTTCTTTTTAATTTTCCAAAAAATTGTTAAATTTACTTAAATTCAAATAAGATTAATAAGTTTATTTTAGTTCTTGGTGAATTTCTAACAAATTGGAAAGTAAAGTTAAAAAAGCTCTAAAATCTGTTTTAACGATTTTTTTAATATTTAAGGTATATACTAAAAATTTAATTAATTTAAAGTACAAAATTTGTCTATAGTTTAAACTCAAACGTAAAATGCTAAGTTTCTAATAAATTTTAAGCAGAGTAACAAAAAGCTCCAAAATTTTTTTAAGCGATTTTTTGAAATTTTGAGGAAAATTTTAAAAATTAAAGCAATTTTGAGTGTAAAATTTTTCAAAAGTTCAAATTTAAAAATAAAATACAAAGTTTCTTTACAAATTGAAGAATTGAAAAAACGCTTAAAATAATTTAGCGATTTTTCGCCCAATATTATTTAAGCGATTTTTTGCAATATGTTTTAAAATCTTTAAAATTTAAACAAATTTATGCTTAAAATCTAATATCTTTTCAATTTTACTAATAAAAATTGTTGTAAAGTGAATTTTTGAAAATTTTTTGCTTAATTTCGAAAATTCGAAATTAAGTTCGAAAATAAAAAAAATTACCAAAAATCATTAAAGATTGTGATATAAATAAATTTTAACCTTTATAGAGTTAGTTATAGTTGTTTTTAAGAATTTTGGTTTGAGTTCGAAAATTCGAAATTAAGTTCGAAAATTGTAAATTATGTTCAAAAATTCGAAATTGTTGAAATTTCTTTAAAAATTGAAAATAGTTACATTTTATACTTCTAAAATGGTTAAAAATTAGTTTTTTGGTCATTTTTCGAAAATTCGAAATTGTATGTTCGAAAATTCGAAATTATGTTTGAAAATTCAAAATCAAATTCAAAACTTTAAAAATTGCTAAAAATCTTTAAAAACCTTAAATAATTGGTTTCTAAACTTTTAAAATTATTTAAAACACATTTTTGCTGGTTTTTTTCAAAGTTCGAAAAATTCGAAATTATTGAAAATTCCTTAAAAATTGCAAATAATTACACTTTAGGCCTCTAATATGCTTGAAAATTTAGTTTTTTAGTAGTTTTTCTTCAAGTTCGAAAATTCGAACTAAAGTTCGAAAATTCGAAATTAAGTTTGAAACTTTAAAAATTGTCAAAAATCTTAAAAACCTTAAATAATTGTTTTCTAAATGTTTTAAAACTATTTAAAGATCATTTTAACATGTTTTTCCTAAGTTCGAAAATTCGAAATTATGTTCGAAAATTGGAAATTATTGAATTTCTTTAAAAATTGCAAATTATAACATTTTTGTTATAATTTGCTTAAAAAATATTTTTTTGGTCGTTTTTCTTTAATTCGAAATTAAGTTCGAAAATTGGAAATTATTGAAAATTCCTTTAAAAATTTCAAATAATTACATTTTAGAATTCTAATATGCTTAAAAATTAGTTTTTTGATCGTTTTTCTCTTAAGTTCGAAAATTCGAATTTAAGTTCGAAAATTCGAAGTTGAGTTCGAAAACCGAAAATGTTCCAAAACCTTTAAAAATCCGTAAATAATTGTATTTTAAACATTTAATACTATCTAACAACCATTTTTGCTAGTTTTTTCCTAAGTTCGAAAATTCGAACTTAAGTTCGAAAATCCAAAAATAGGGAAAAATTTTTATAAATTGCAAATAATTGCAATTTAGCTTAAAAAAAGTAATTTCTAAATAAATTTTTGCTAATTTTTCTCAAGTTAATTTCAATATTTTTTTAATGTCATAACATTTATCTACTTCATTTGTGTGTATTAGTGTCAAGGCAAATTTTTTCCCCGTTTTTTATTTTTTCGTTTCATTTTCTATTTGTTGAGTTCTATAGTATTTTATTTGTTTAAGCTAATTAATGGCAACATTTCAATTTATCTCTAGGTTTTGAAAATTTCTTTGTAATTTAGGTTTTTTTTCGTTTTTCATTCATATGCAAAAAACTTTATCAAGTTTATCTTTTTAAAAGCTATTTTTGCAAAATATAAAATACACATTTGGGAGGTTTGTTAATACATATTTTGTAACATTATTTGAAAAACTGCAGAAAATATGTGAAAAAAACGCCAGTTAAACGTGATTTTCTTTTTTTTTAGATTTTATAACACCCACTCTTTAAAGCTTTAATAAGAAATTTTTCCACACAGATTTACTTTTCTTATTTTCATTTTTCTTTTTTCAACTATTAAACTTTGAAACATTTGCTTTCTTTTAAAACAATATAAACTTAATTTTTTATTAATTTTAATTTAAAAACCAAAAATTTTCCATTATATTTTTCTGTATTTTTTCTTCTTTCAAAAGTAAAAAACAATCCTTTTTATTTTATTAAACAAATTTTTTAAAAATAAGTTTTATTAAAGCGAAATTTTTCTTAACGAACACGTTTAATCCGAAAGTCTGCGCGTAACTGAAAGTTTTTAATACACAAAAGTGACAGAAATACAGATTCTTTCTAAAAAAATAAGAAAAACAGCAACAAAAAAAACACTATATAGTAGCAGCACTCATATAACAATGGATGCTCATACAGGATATATACCTACATGTGTATTCTACACAGGAAAAAACAACAACAACCCATACTAATATTAAAAACAAAAAGCATAAGAGCTTTACTTTTCTACTCTCTTGCAAAAGATGCTGTATACACTCTAAACAACAACATACAATTACCGCTATTTATCCACATTTCAAAAAATGGAGACTTAACTCTTAATTAACTTCAACTAATACTCTTACTTTCTCTTTCAACACTTCCTCCCACTCGCTCTCTCTCTCTCTCTCTGCCTATTACCCTGTGGAATCTAAATATCCTTTTAAAAAAACATATGATTCTAAAAAACACACAACAAACTTTAATTTATTTCAAAAAAGTTTAAAAAACTATTTCTATATCTCTAATCAATGTAAATTTTCTTCCTTTAATCATTAAATAATTTTTTCCTCTAACTTTAAAACCGTTATTTCTTCTTACTTTTCAAAACAAACTTTATACCTAATAGAGCAACCCTGTTGTTTATACTCTCATTATAAACAAAAAGGTGATGCCATACTAAAGAGTAAAAATTACCATATGAAAGATGAAAGAAAAATAATTGTAATTCGTAGACAGAGTTGTATTTTTTAAGGCAGTTAAGCTACAGTTAATAAAAACACATACAACAATATGGTAACGTTTATTCAGGGCCACAGAATAGAGTCCATACCAGAGAGTCCAAAAAAACTTTAAACTTAAGACAACATTATAAACTGGTCCATATTCTAGTATATTGTCCAGTCTATGGACTAGTCTGTCTATGACTGTAGTCTATAGTACAGTCTATATTCTACTCTATAGTTTAGTCTATAGTTTAGTCTATAGTCTAGTCTATAGTCTAATCTATAGTCTAGTCTATAGTCTAATCTATAGTCTAGTCTATAGACTAGTCTATAGACTAGTATATAGTCTAGTCTATAGTCTAGTCTATAGTCTAGTGTATAGTCTAGTCTATAGTCTATAGTCTAGTCTATAGTCTAGTCTATGGTCAAGTCTATAGTCTAGTCTATGGTCTAGTCTATAGTCTAGTCTATAGTCTAGTCTATAATCTATAGTCTAGTCTATAGTCTATAGTCTAGTCTATAGTCTAGTCTAGTCTCGTCTATAGTCTAGTCTATAGTCTAGTCTATATTCTAGTCTATAGTCTAGTCTATAGTCTAGTCTATAGTCTAATCTATAGTCTAGTCTATAGTCTAGTCTATAGTATAGTCTATAGTCTAGTCTATATTCTAGTCTATATTCTAGTCTATATTCTAGTCTATATTCTAGTCTATATTCTATAGTCTATTCTATCGTCTAGTCTATAATCTAGTCTGTAGTCTAGTCTATAGTCTAGTCTATAGTCTAGTCAATAGTCTAGTCTATAGTCTAGTCAATAGTCTAGTCTATAGTCTAGTCTATAGTCTAGTGAATAGTCTAGTCTATAATCTAAACTATAGTCTAGTCTATAGTCTAGTCTATAGTCTAGTCTATAGTCTAGTCTATAGTCTAGTCTATAGTCTAGTCTATAGTCTAGTCTATAGTCTAATCTATATTATAGTCTATAGTCTATTCTATATTCTAGTCTATAGTCTATTCTATAATCTAGTCTATAGTCTAGTCTATATTCTAGTCTATATTCTAGTCTATATTCCAGTCTATATTCTAGTCTGTATTCTAGTCTATATTCTAGTCTATAGTCTAGTCCATAGTCTACTCTATAGTATACTCTATAGTCTACTCTATAGTCTACTATATAATCTATATTCTAGTCTACAGTCTAGTCTAAAGTCTAGTCTATAGTCTAGTCTATAGTCTAGTCTATAGTCTAGTTTATAGTCTAGTCTATAGTCTAGTCTAGTCTATAGTCTAGTCTATATTCTAGTCTATATTCTAGTCTATATTCTAGTCTATATTCTAGTCTATATTCTAGTCTATATTCTAGTCTATATTCTAGTCTATATTCTAGTCTATATTCTAGTCTATATTCTAGTCTATATTCTAGTCTATATTCTAGTCTATATTCTAGTCTATATTCTATAGTCTAGTCTATAGTCTAGTCTATAGTCTAGTCTATAGTTTAGTCTATAGTCTAGTTTAGTTTAAAATCTAGTCTATAGTCTTGTGTATAGTCGAGTCTATTGTCTAGTCCATAATCAAATATAGTATATATTCTACAGTCTACAGTCCTGTTTATAGTCTAGTCTATAGTCCATAGTATTCTCTATAGTCTTGTCTACAGCCGAGTCAAATCTATATTCTATTCAATAGTATAGTCTACTCTATAGTCTAGTCTATAGACTAGTCTATATTCTACTCTATAGTATAGTCTATAGTCTACTCTATAGTCTAGTCTATAGTCCAGTCTATAGTCTAGTCTATTGTCTAGTCTAGTTTATAGTTTAGTCTATAGTATATATATAGTATAGTCTATAATTTAGTCTTTAGTCTAGTCTATAATCTAGTTTACAGTTTAGGCTATAGCCTATTTTTTATATATAATCTAGTCTTTGTATTTATATTTTTTAATTTATATATTTACTTATTTTAATCACCCTGTGTTGTTGTAACCCTGTATCTCGTTCAAATACAACTCTGTATGATGGTATAAAAAATGTTTAAAAGAGAGCATAGAAAAAGAGAGAAAACGGAAAAATTGGAAAACGGCACGAAAGACCAACGCCGTTGCTTCAAAAGCCGAATAAGACTAGCCGCCGAAGAAATTTTAAAAATCATTATTACCGAAAATTTGTCTAAAGTTTGATCTCTAGTGTAGTCAATTGTATATTCCTATAGTCTGGTTGCTATCAAGTTTTTTAGTTTTTTATGTAAAATGATGAAAAATTTTAAAAACACAACTAAATACTTAGCTTATTTAGAGGCAATTTTAAGCCAACGCCGCAATGTTTTATGTCAGCCGCCGCCGTCGTAAGTGTGTGTCGGCGCTGGTCTCTGAACGGCTCATGAGAGAATTAATGAAGAAAAAAAATAGTACGACACACACCAATAGAAAGAAAAAAATCGCAAATGATTAAAATTTGCATTAAAAACTCGATAAATACGATAAAAATATTAACTTAAATTATAAAATAAATAACAACGAAATAGAAAAATTAAAACTAAACAAAAAATCTAAAGAAAACGACTGAAAAATAAACGAAATTAAGCAAATGAAAAAAAGAAAAATAAGTTACTGAACAAAAAAAATTAATGAAAAAAGAAACGAGAAGAAGAAGCAAGCAAGAAGATATTTTTTTTGGATTAAAACAAGTAATAAGACCAATAGCATAATTTTTTTAACTAGTTTCTTTTAAGAGGCATTTCAAAGATAGTTTTTTTTTCTTTTTTGTGGTAATTTTTCAGATACACGAGTGTAAATATTTTTATAAAAAAAAAGAGTTTCAAGTGAGAGTGAGTGTGTGTCTTTGGTGTTAAGTGGAATAAAATGGAAAAAATCCAACTAAAAAATGTTAAAAAATTTTTAAAAGAAGAAAAATAAATGCAGCTGCAAAAAATTGTGGAGAATAAATAAATGAAATTATTGAAATAACGAAAGAAAAGTTTTAAAAAAATTTGTGTTTTTCCAAGATTTAAAAATTTTTTTTGTTAATATTTTAAAGAAAAAGAAAATAATTCATTACTTTTTTTTTGATACATTTAAAATTGGGTTTTTTTGCAAGGATTATTGTGAAATATCAATAAATGTAGGCGTGTCATTCAAAGTAAAACTTTGAATAAAAATTTGTCTTCTGGCAAGTTTTTGTAACAACAAAATGCAAGTATTTTTGTTAAATTTTATAAAAAAATAAGTTTTTTCTTCAATTTTACCCAAAAACCATAAAGATTTAATGTTTTTTTTTTGCTGAAAGAAAAAAACTACCCCACCCGCTGCTGCCTTTAATGCTGCTTCTTTTTTTGCTTAACAAAACATATGAGAAATTTTAAAACAAGAAAAAACAACAACAACCAAAAAAAAACTCATTTCATTTCGTCTATAACCAGGCATGGAAAATTTAGTACTTTAGTACTTTTTGACAACGAATAACACTTACAGTGTTTAAAGTCACACCATTCTTGTAAATTTTTGTTAATAGATCCAAATAGTGTTATTAGAGTCGTGTGTAGTCTAATCTACGATTTAGTGTATAGTTTAATCTAATCTATAGTCTATAGAATAAAGTGTTGCACTACAGTATAGTATTTAGTCTAGTTCAAAGTTGTGTATACAGTATAGTTTCTTTTCCTAGTCGATACCAAGTCTGAAGAATCTAAACTCTAATATAGGCTATAGTCTATATTCCTCTATATTTTCTAATCTATAGTCTAGTATATCGTCTAGTCTGTGGTCTAGTCTATGGTCTAGTCTTTATTTTAGTCTATAGTCTAGTCTATGGTCTAGTCTATAGTCTAGTCTATGGTCTAGTCTTTATTTTAGTCTACAGTCTAGTCTATGGTTGAATCTAGTTTAGTCTAAAGTCTAGTCTTAAGTCTAGTCTATAGTCTAATCTAAAGTCTAGTCTATAGTCATTCTAGACAATAGCCCAGTCCTTAGTCTTGTCTACAGTCTACTCTGTAGTATAGTCTATAGCCTAGTTTATAGTCTAGTCTATGGTTTAATATAGTTTAGTCTATAGTTTAATATAGTATAGTCTAGTCTATAATCTAATCTATAATCTAGTCTATAATCTAATCTATAATCTAGTCTATAATCTAGTCTATAATCTAGTCTATAGTCTAGTCTATAATCTAGTCTATAGTCTAGTCTATAGTCTAGTCTATAGTCTAGTCTATAGTCTAGTCTATAGTCTAGTCTATAGTCTAGTCTATAGTCTAGTCTATAGTCTAGTCTATAGTCTAGTCTATAGTCTAGTCTATAGTCTAGTCTATAGTCTAGTCTATAGTCTAGTCTATAGTCTAGTCTATAGTCTAGTCTATAGTCCAGTCTATAGTCTAGTCTATAGTCTAGTCTATAGACTAGTCTATAGTCTAGTCTGTAGTCTAGTCTGTAGTCTAGTCTATAGCCTAATCTATAGTCTAGCCCGTAGTGTAGTCTATTTTATAATCTATAGTCTAGTCTGCAATCTAGTCTATAGTCTAGTCTACAGTCTAGTCTATAGTCTAGTCTATAGTCTAGTCTATAGTCTATTCTATAGTCTAGTCTATAGTCTAGTCTATAGTCTAGTCTATAGTCTAGTCTATAGTCTAGTCTATAGTCTAGTCTATAGTCTAGTCTATAGTCTAGTCTATAATCTAGTCTATAGTCTAGTCTATAGTCTAGTCTATAGTCTAGTCTATAGTCTAGTCTATAGTCTAGTCTATTGTATAGTCTATAGTCTAGTCTGAAGTCTAGTCTGTAGTCTAGTCATAGTTTATTCGACAGTCTAGTATATAGTCTAGTCTTTAGTTTGTAATTTATTTCTAAATATAAATTTTCCAACCCTGATCTACTACATGAAGTTCAACATACAACCAATAAAAACAACAATAACAACAAGAAAAACACACACAAAAACACTCCAAAATAAAAACCTCATTCAATATCGTCAATCTTGTTTTGTTATTATTCTTCGTTATTTTTTCGAAATATTTTTCTCTATTTTATATACAAATACATTTTGTTGTTGTTATTGTTCTTCTTTTTTTTCGTTCTTGTTTGTACCATCCTCCTTCAGCCAGCCAGCTAGTCAGCCAGCCATCCATCCATTCATCCATCCGATCAGCAGCACACATTACATTTGTTTTTATTACAAAACGAGTATAAAATAAGTGCTGCTTCGTGCCTGTCGTCTGTTTATTTTATTTTGTTTTTGTTTTTGTTTTTATTATTGTTGCTTTTGTGTTGTTGTTATTGTGTATGCATTTCTTTTATGCTTATGGGGAGAGAAGAGTAGTAGTGTTTATGTTTTTACTGCAATTTATTTGATTACTTTTGTTATTGTTGTTTTGTGTTGGGGTTTTTTTCTATACTTTTAATAATTGTTTTTGTTTAATTGTGTTTTTTTTTTCTCTATCTAGTGTTACAATAACAATTTATATTTATGTAGAAAAAAAATATACTCATTGTTTATTTGCTCTCACTCAATTTCTTTCCATAATATTCTGATTAGGTTGTTGGCAGGCGTGCACAAGTGCAGGCATTCAAAATTTGATTTTGTTAGAACTTTTTAGAAAAAAGAGAAAGAAACAAAACTATAACATAGACTATATTCTAGTATATAGTTAATTTTCTAGTTACTAGTCTAGTCTCTACTATAGCTATAGTCTAGTCTCTAGCCAAGGTATTTCACTATTCTCTGCATACAAATCAATTTGCCGCCTCTCTCTAAACCCCAGTATTAATAGATAAATTTTCCATTATTCATTTTCTTTAAACTAATTTATTTTTCTTTAACGATTTTTTAAACCCTTTTCTATAAAAACAACAAATTGCAACTCGCCATAAATAATCTTTCTTTCTATAGATAACACCAATTTGTATAAGATAATAAATACTATATATACTTCCCCTCTAATCTACCACCTTCCTCACCATCACTCTCATCATTTCTTCTAATGTTAGCCGCCTTCTTGTCGTAACAAATGTGTTTGCATTTTAAGCAGCATAATTTGTTTTGTAATATCTTTTTCATTAAATCCTTAAATCGTCACGTACTTATTGTCATATTACCTGACATTTATTGTTATTACAGAAAATGTATGAAAAAGAAGGAAAAAACACCAACAACAAAGAAGAGAAGTGCAAAAAAAAATTATATTAAAAAGAAAACTATGTACTTGACATGAAATGAGAAAGAACGAGTTCTTGGTCTTTACTAAAGACTAGATGAGGTTATAGACTAAACTATGGATTAGACAATAGACTAGTCATGTCTAGATTATGGACTATACTATAGACTTGACTATAGAATAGATTAATAGCTAACGTGTAGACTATACTCTTTTCTAAACTATTGCCTAGACTATAGACAAGACTAGACTATAGAATAGACTATTGACTAGACTATAAACTAGACTAGACTATAAACTATAGACCAGAATATAGACTAGAATATAGACTATAGACTAGACTATAGACTAGACTATAGACTAGACTATAGACTAGACTATAGACTAGACTATAGACTAGACTATAGACTAGACTATAGACTAGACTATAGACTAGACTATAGACTAGACTATAGACTAGACAATAGACTAAACTAAATACTAAACTATAGACCAGACTATAAACTAGACTATAAACTAGACTATAAACTAGACTATAGACTAGACTATAGACCAGACTATAGAGTAGACTATTGACTAGACCATAGACTAGACTATACAGTAGACTAAAGACTAGATTATAGAATAGACTATAGACTAGAATATAGACTAAACTATAGCCTATACTATGAACTAAACTATAAACTAGTCTTTAGACAAGGCTATAGACTGGACTATAGACTAGACTATAGACTAGACTATAAACTAGACTATTGACAAGACTATAGACTAAGCTATAGACTAAGCTATTGACTAGACTAGACCGTAGACTAGTTTAAACTACAGTCCAGACTATAGACTAGACTATAGGCTAGACTATAGACTAGACTATAGACTGCAATAGACTACGGACCATAAGACAAGGCCATAGACTAGACTTTAAACCAGACTATAAACTGACAGACTAGACTATAGACTACAGACTAGGCTATAGACTAGACTATATACAAGACATTAGATTATAGACTAGACTATAGAGTAGACTTTAGACTAGACTATAGGCCAGACTTTAGACTAGACTATAGACTAGAATATAGACTAGTATATAACCTAGACTATAAACTTGACTATAGACTAGACTATACAGACTAGACTATAGACTAGACTATAGACTAGACTATAGACTAGGCTATAGACTAGTCTATATACTAGACTATAGACTAGACTATAGACTAGGCTATAGACAAGACTATAGACTAGACTATAGACTAGACTATAGACTAGACTATAGACTAGTCTATATACTAGACAATAGACTAGACTACAGACTAGAATATAGACTAGACTATAGACTAGACTTTAAACTAAACTTTAAACTAGACTATAGACGAGACTATAGACTAGGACTAGACATTAGGCTAGACTATAGACCATACAATATGCTTGAGAATAGACTAGACAATATACTGTTTTCGGTTATTTCTTTTTTTTTTTTGTAATTGTGCCTCTTGAAATAATACTTTTAAATCTATGCAGCTGTTATACAGTTAGTAGTTGATTTTTGATATAATTTTTCTCCTTCTTCTTATGTAGTCTACTACCAGCAGCAGAACATTAGAACGATACATCACAAGAACAGTAACAACAACAATTAAGAAAAAACAATTTATAGCTAAGAGTGCAAAAAAATAAGAAAAAATCTAAAAGAAATATACAAATTATAATAATTTATAAAATACGCATGGCTTATAAAAGTGTCAACAACATTGAAAAGCAACAACAGCAAGAACAACAAATTAACGAACAGCAGCAGCAACAAAAACACGAACGATTTATAATAAAACAACAACAGTGGCAGCAGCAGCTCTTCAACAATAATAATAACAACTACTACAATAACAACAAAAGCTATTATAATCAAGTGTTAAAATAACATAATTGAGAGAGAGAGAATAGTAAGAAGAACAAAAACAAACTAACAACTCTGCTAGAAACTAGCTAAAACAATAACAACAACAAGGAAAGCTTGTTAAAAAAAAAAAATATATTCTTTTTTCTATTTATTGGCCAAAAAGCAATAGAAATACCAAAAATAAAGAAGTGAAATATATAACAAAATAAATTAAACAAAAAAATTCCATACTCTAAGGGAAGGACAGACAAAACGTTAAACAAATAACCAAACGTTTTAACACTGAGCAGTAGTTGTTGTTTTCAAGCTCTTTATTTGATTTTTTCAATATTGACAACATTTAATGCCTGCTCGTCATTATAACGTCACACAAATGATCGCAATTAGCGAAGAACAACAAACAGACAATAATGCTACCACCACCAACAACAACAGCACCATCACTACTACCAGTCAGCAAACTACTATAGCAGCAGCAAACGTCGCCTACACACTCAACAACAGCAGCAGCAGCAGTAGCAACACCACCTCAACATCAAATCTAAATGGTCATAATAAATTTAATTCCAATATTGCCGCCAACAATACGAAATTGAAACCCTACAATGGTTATAAACACACCTCACAAAATATCCTTAATACCAACACTAATAACACACTAACATCCTCCAGCCATCACACAACTACAGGCAATAATGTCAGCTGTATATCGAATGATTACAAGAAACCATTAAATGGTAATACAAACGGTATAATGGCAGCAAATAATAGTAGTAGTATCACCAATACCAGTACTAATAATACAAAATTGGTTATGGCTTCCTCGACAGCACAAACGTCCAGTGATTCACATCACTCACAATCTCAACACAGTGATAGTATACCTCCGGGAGGTAGTCTATGGACAGCTTTATATGATTATGAAGCTCAAGGAGAGGATGAGTTAACTTTGCAAAGGGGTCAAGTGGTGTTGGTTTTATCAATGGATCCTAATGTTTCGGGAGATGAGGGTTGGTGGATTGGTAAAATTGGAGATAAGGTAAGAGATCTATAGTGAAGAATTGGACTAGAACTGAACAAAACGAGTACTGAACTAGAACTGAACTGAACTAGAATTGTACTAGAACTGAACTAGAACTGATCTAGAACTGAACTAAAACTGAACTAGAACTGTACTAGAACTGAACTAAAACTGAACTAGGACTGAACTAGAACTGAACTAGAACTGAACTAGAACTGAACTAGAACTGAACTAGAACTGAACTAGAACTGAACTAGAACTGAACTAGAACTGAACTAGAACTGAACTGGAACTGAACTAGAACTGAACTGGAACTGAACTAGAACTGAACTAGAAATGAACTAGAACTGAACTAGAACTGAACTAGAACTGAACTAGAACTGAACTACAACTGAACTAGAACTGAACTAGAACTGAACTAGAGCTGAACTAGAACTGAACTAGAACTGAACTAGAACTGAACTAGAACTGAACTAGAACTGAACTAGAACTGAACTAGAACTGAACTAGAACTGAACTAAAACTGAACTAGAACTGAACTAGAACTGAACTAGAACTGAACTAGAACTGAATTAGAACTGAACTAGAACTGAACTAGAACTGAACTAGAACAGAACTAGAACTGAACTACAACTGAACTAGAACTGAACTAAGAAATGAACTCGAATTAAAATCTTAATTAGGTATAGACCTAATTTTACTCCTAGATTAACCCATTCCATTATCGTTTCTCATTTCCCCTTTTAACAGTGCGGCATCTTTCCCAGTAATTTCGTCACTAATCAAGATCCCATGATGATAAATGTGCCTTCAGCGATTGGTGATATACAACCGCATGAAATCGAATACGAAGAACTCGATATACGAGAAGTGATCGGCGTGGGAGGTTTCTGTAAAGTTCATCGTGGTTTCTACCGCAAAGAAGAGGTTGCCATTAAGGCAGCCCGACAAACAGCCGATGAAGATATGGATACTATGCGTGATAGTGTTTTGCAAGAGGCAAAACTCTTCTGGGCACTCAAACATGAAAACATAGTTTCGCTGAGGGGTGTTTGTCTCAAACCTCCCAAATTGTGTTTAGTTATGGAATTTGCCAGAGGTGGTAGTCTGAATCGTATATTGGCTGGTAGAAAAATACCACCAGATGTTCTAGTTAATTGGGCCATACAAATAGCAAAAGGAATGAATTATTTGCACAATGAAGCACCGATATCGGTGATACACAGGGATTTGAAAAGTTCTAATGGTGGGTAAATGAAGTGGGAAAATTTTGAAAACTTGATGGTGATGTTTTTGCTTTTTCTTTTCAGTTCTAATATTTGAAGCTATCGAGGGCGATAATTTGCATAAGAAAACCTTAAAAATCACAGACTTTGGTTTAGCACGTGAGCTATATAATACCACTAGGATGTCAGCTGCTGGTACTTATGCCTGGATGCCGCCCGAAGTTATAAGTCGTGGTACCTACTCCAAGTAAGTGGGCAGATCGTGAACTATTTCTGAACTAAGGACAAACTAAAACAGAACTAGAACTGAACTAAAACTGAACTAGAACTAGAATTAAACGGAACTAGATGAGATGAACTAGAATTGAATTAGGACTGAACTAGAACTGAACTAGAACTGAACTAGAACTGAACTAGAACTGAACTAGAACTGAACTAGAACTGAACTAGAACTGAACTAGAACTGAACTAGAACTGAACTAGAACTGAACTAGAACTGAACTAGAACTGAACTAGAACTGAACTAGAACTGAGCTAGAACTGAGCTAGAACTGAACTAGAACTGAACTAGAACTGAACTAGAACTGAACTAGAACTGAACTAGAACTAGAACTAGATCTGAACTAGAATTGAACTAGAACTAGATCTGAACTAGAATTGAACTAGAACTGAACTAAACTAGAACTGAACTAGAACTTAACTAGAACTGAACTAAACTAGAACTGAACTAGAATTGAACTAGAACTGAACTAAAACTGAACTAGAACTAAACTAGAACTGAACTAGAACTGAACTAGAACTGAACTAGAACTGAACTAGAACTGAACTAGAACTGAACTAGAACTGAACTAGAACTGAACTAGAACTGAACTAGAACTGAACTAGAACTGAACTAGAACTGAACTAGAACTGAACTAAAACTGAACTAAAACTGAACTAGAACTGAACTAGAACTGAACTAGAACTGAACTAGAACTGAACTAGAACTGAACCAGAACTGAACTAGAACTGAACTAGAACTGAACTAGAACTGACCTAGAACTGAACTAGAACTGAACTAGAACTGAACTAGAACTGAACAGGAACTGAACTAGAACTGAACTAAAACTGAAATAGAACTGGACTTGAACTGAACTAGAAGTATACTAGAACTGGATTTAAACTGAACTAGAACTAGATCTAAACCAAAACTGAACTAGAAATTAATTAAAACTGCTTTTCTTTTTCCAGATCCTCTGATGTTTGGAGTTATGGTGTCTTATTATGGGAACTAATAACGGGTGAAACACCCTATAAAGGTTTCGATTCATTATCGGTGGCCTATGGTGTAGCCGTAAATACCCTAACATTGCCAATACCAAAAACATGTCCAGAAGCCTGGGGAAAACTCATGAAAAGTAAGTTACACTTACCTTTGATTAACATTTAAATAATGGATTATATTTTCTCCTCTCCAGGTTGTTGGGCGAGTGACCCTCATAATCGTCCTGGTTTCAAAGATATACTAAGTAATCTAGAGGACATAGCACGTTCCGGTTTTACTTCCACACCTCAGGAATCATTTCACACTATGCAGGATGGCTGGAAGAAAGAAATTGCAGAAGTTTTACATGAATTGCGCTTAAAAGAAAAGGTTAGTATGGTGAATATAAATTATTTAAATTTATTTAGTTTTTTTTGGCGTGTTTTATTGTCTTCTTAAAAATATGTTACATATATGTATATCATTAAGAAAGTATATGGAGAAAGTAATTTAGTTTATAGTAGTTTAAAGTTTTTAACTCATTTTTTTAATAATTATTATAATTGTTAACACATAACAACTCTGGTCATCTATAATTTAACCTTTCTTTTGCTCCTTTTTCCCTTCTATTCCATATTCTTGTATTTTCGTTTTGTTTTTGTTTCTTTTTGGTAATAATGTGATTTATTTTATTTGATTTCATGGAATATTATTACAAAATTTTGTAAATACTTGAAAAACATAAATCGTTTTAAAAAAAATCAATCAATCCCCTCCCTAACAGCGCTTTCAAACTATTGAAGAGGTAAGAGTCTAATGTCCCCCTTAAATAGTTTAAAAAATTTCATTTTTTTTTTCTTAAACATTAGTTTTGTAAATTTTCTTTAAAATAATCATAAGTTTATATATTTCGTTAGTAAAACTTTTTCTTAAAATAGAGAAAAATACTGAGTAGATTTTCTTAAAAACTATTTTGTTTTAATTTCTTTTAATTTCTCCTCAATATCGTTCTCGCCAATTTTGACATTTACTCCTTTAAACTTTAAAAATACAACTCTGCTTTTAGTTTAAGCTTCCTTAATTAATAGTTTTAACTCTTTAGTTCTTTAACTAATTAATTACCATCACAAAAGATTTATAAATATTTCCCGCCCTTTTTCTTCCCGTTTTTGTTTTTCTCTCTCTCTCTTTTACAGGAACTGCGCAATAAAGAGGAACAACTACGTCTTATACAAATGCAACAGCATGAACAGGCAAATAATTTGAAAATATTTGAACAACAATTACGTGCCCGTGAGCTGGAATTAATGGGCCGTGAATTGATTATAGCTCAAACGATACCGAAACCAAATAAACGACGTAATAAATTTAAATTTAAACCTAAAAAGGATCCAGTACAAATCTCTTTACCAACGGAATTTCGCCATACGATAACAACAATAAGAGATCAAAATTGTGTGGTGCCAACACCGCCGGGTTCACCGGCTATATCGGGTCTAAGGATAGTGGCACGTAAGTTGAATTGTTATAATTTTAAAAGAACAGTTTTAAAGGTTTCCCTGTCAATTAGATAGAGGGAGCGAGAGAGATAACTTTAGGGAATATTAGACTATAGGCAGAGCTCTTTTAAGGATCATAAGTCCAGACTGTAGCTCTTACTGTTGAGCTGAAGAAGAAAAGAAAGAGAACTTTTTAAAATAGTAAAACAAAATTCAATTAGAAATCTTCTTGATGGTCAACTCTAGTCTAGTCTGGTCTATAGTCGAGTATATATATAATCGAATCCATAGTTTAGTCAATACACTTTAGTCTAGTCGATAGTCCACGGTCTAGTCTAGTTTATGGTCTATTTTACAACCTAATCTACTCTCTAGTCTAAAGTCTAGTATATAATATAGTCTACAGTTTAGTCTATAGTCACTCTAGTTTATGTAAAGGGGTCTAGTACAGTCGATGGTCGAATATAGTCTATAGTGGAGAATATAATCAAGACTATAGTTTAGTCTATATACTGGTCTTTAGTCTAGTCGATGGTCCACTAGTTAGTCCAGTTTAAGGTCTGGTTTATAGTCTAGTTTATATACTAGTCTTTAGTCTTGTCGATGATTCACTGTGTTGTCTATATTTGAGTATCGGTTATTGTTTGGTCCACTATTTAGTCTATAGTACAGTTTATGGTCTAGTCTGCAGTCTAGTTCATAGTCTAGATCTATGGTCTACAATTTGTTTTATATTCTGCCTAACAGTTGGCTCTCTAAGTTGTTCTATAAATTGATCTAAATTCTGATCTTTTATCTGTTCTTAGATCTAATCTTCTTCTTTATAGTTTAGTATGTAGTTTATAATCTGGACAACAGTTTTGTTTGTAGTGTGGTATGTAATCCCGTTTTAAGTCTTCAATCCATAGCCTGATCCTTAGTTTGTATTATAGTTGTATCTCTGCTATGTAGTTAATACTGTAAATTCTGATCTATTATCTGAATTAGTTCCTTTTTTTAATTTTTAAAGAGTATACTTTTGCTCGAATATTTTTAGTATTTTTAAGTTAATATATTATTTTATTTAATTTTATTTTAATTATTTTAAATATTGTTTTAATTTTTCTTTCATTTTAATTTTTTTTATTATTTTTTTCTTTTTATTTCTCTCTACCCTGTTTTATGTTTTATTTTTAAAAAAAATAAATATATCGCTTGCTGTACATATAGTGGGTCCCGATGGTTTTAAAGGTAAAACCTGGGGTCCCTCCACGGTACACCAACGAGAACGTTGTCATCTACAAACTGCCATCCATTCGACTGAATGGCATGCTGCAAATGTTAATAGTAACTCTTCGTTTAGTAAGAGTGCTCCCAATCTCGATAAGAAAGCCGCCGCCATACGACAACAGCAACAGCATAATACTAGTAATACTACACCCTCATCACCGAATAACGGCTATAATCCTCATAATAATGCACATTCTATGCAACAGCTTAGTACAACTACAACACAAGGTATCATTCAAACTGTAGGCACAACTTTAGGTTCTGTCTCAACGTTATCTTTAACATCACCAGGTACAACATGTAGTAGTAGTACAGCATCTATGGCCATGGTTCATCCAGCTTTTGTTACATTAATACAAAATAATAATCAGGGCAATAATCTAATGCATTCTAATCATAATACAACTACTACTACTACTACTTCTCTCACTACCAGTAATCCTTCATCATTAGCTTTTCATCACAGTAATAATTTTCTTAATAATAATAATAACAACAACAATAATAATATAAATAATTTTGCTATTAATTTGGGTAGTTCTACCACTTTAATGTCTCCCATTACTAGTTATAACAACAAAGCTAATGATTTACGTTTAAGTAGTAAGAAAATTAAAAAGAAACATCTGATTACGAAATCCCATGATGGTGGTCTCGATAGTTTGTTGAGTAAAAAACCTATTAAACCATTACCTTTTGAATGTCCTTTAAATACAGATGATTACGATAGGGATACTGTAACGCCTACAGTGGTGGGTTGTTTCCCCTTTAAACGTAGCAACTTGCAGGCGGATAAAAGTCCTGTAAATGATTTAAAATTATCGAATAGTTTGGGTAATAGTCCAGCTATAGGTAGAAAAAAATTCTCTTTAGATAGTCGTCTTTCGCCTTTGGCCCGTCGACAACAATTGTCGTATATATCACCAGATATTTCACCTTTAGTAGGAGAGAATCCTATATTGACCACCTGCTCTCAGCAGGGTTCTTTAATGTTAAGCGATAGTAATCCTGATAATCCTACCTATGATCGGGTGTTTTATACGGCTTTGCAAAAGTCTTTAGATGAAATATTTTCCACATCTTGCATGAATACCACTCAAGGGAATCAGCCTATGGAGGATTTAACTAACAATTGGCATGATGCAGAACCCTTAAGCTCTAAGTCCAGTGTCAATTTAACCATGTATAACTCTACTTCTCAGCTTACTGAGGATTTGCAAGAATCAGAGGATCCAGAATCTCCCTATTATAGATTTCAACGTAATGGTTCGGGTTCTCAGTTTCCTCGACACTGTTTCTTTCGCAAACCTTCTAATGCCTATGAAAAATCCCAACTAAAGCAAAATTATCAAACAGCACACGATAATAATTCTTCTTTTAGATCTTGTCATTCGCAAGAAGAACCATTTAATTCTTTAACTTCCATCAATAACTCGTCTCAGGATAATTCTTTAAATTCCCAGCAAACATCACGTAAATCTTCGATGGTCACATTTCACTTAAACACTAGTTCCAATAGTTCGCAACACAACTCCTCCAACTTAAATTCTTTTGAAGATTGTCAAACAGAACCCAATACTTCGATACAAAATCATTCATTTTCATTTGCCACCTACTATTCGGATTCGGATAATTCGCATCATCTAAAAGAGGTACCGCTCTTTATGACGGAAAACTCTATAATGGCTCAAAGAAAACTACAGGATGTTCAACCCGATCCAGAGGTTATACAAATGAAAGAAGAACTTTTACGGCAACAATTACGACTGGAAAAGCAGCTTCAGTTACAACAGCAACATTCTACTTCCAACGCCAGCAAATCCAAAGATAAAACAAAGAAATCTAAAGCCTCTAAGACAAATGCTTTGGATTCTGAGTCTCATAGTCATTCCTCAAATTCGGCGAAATTTAAAACGCTTATGAGTTTCTTTAGTCTCAGCACTTTAACGCGTTCTAAGAAAAAATGTCAAAAATCTAAAAGTTCTTATAAACTATTTCAGAATACTTTGGAAGGGACTAGGGATTCAATAAGAATTTCACCGCAGCGCACCAAGTCCTGTGATCAGTTGGAAATGGTGTAAAAGCTTTTACAAAAGAGTTTTTTTTGTTTTTTCTTCAAAAGCTTTTGACTGTCCTTTTTAAATGTAAGAGGTGAACATGAAAGCTTTTTCTTTAAAAGCTTTTAATGTAAAACTTTTATCTTTAATCCATTGTAATTGATGGCACAAAAAAGCTTACACAAAAGAAAGCTTTTTATTTCTAAAATGTCTCTCCTTTTTAAAAGCAATATCCTGTGCTGGGTTCCATAGAAAATGCCAAGAGAGCTTACAAAAGCTTCCTACTCTTTATTTTTGTGTCATAAACTTTAAAAGTTTCATTATCACTTCTCCACCAAATCCTTTAAACCCTAGGAAATGCTGTATACTTTACAAAAATGAAAGCTTTTATAAAATAAAGCTCTCTTTATGACAAACCTTAATAAAAAGCTATTAATATCCTTTTTTATATGTAAATCACTAGGTAATGGTTTAGTTTTTTTAATTTATTTCTTTAAAATTTAAGGTTTTTTTAAACAACAACAAACTTTTTTGTACCTAAGAAATTCAAGTGTAGTAGTTAGTGTTTACTTTTAGAAGAAAAAGAAAGTAAAAGCTTGAAAGCTTTTTTTCTTTTTTTTTAAACAATTTAGCCGTTATTTTAAAATGTTAAGACTTTTTTTAATATATATAAAGTGCCTTAAACAAATCCTTGAAAAACTAATTATTATTGCATTTAGTTTAAGTTTTATTTTTTTCTAGCAACAATTTATTTAACAAAAACAACAAAATACCGAAAACAATCGATTGCATTTTTATATTTGCATTAAATTTTTTTCTACTAGTTTAAACTTAGTTTAAGTTACAAGAAAAAAAAACAAACGATTATTTTTTTTCTTTCTATTTACGATTTTGTTTAAGTTTTAGTTAAAGAAAACTTTGAAAAAGAAATGGAAGTTTAAGTGATATCGTAAACATACATCGAGGTCTAGGCTATGGAATAAAGTCTACTTCCCTAGACTTAACAAACAGACTAACATAAACCATAGAATAGACTAAACTACAGACAAGACTACACACTAGATACGATGGATTGTAGACTAAACCCTAACCTAACAAAAAGTCTAGATACACTGCAGACTCCATATTAAACTAAATTATAGTCTAGACTAAACTATAAATTAGCCTACAGAATAAGCAAGACTCTAGTATAGACCAAATACTAGAATATAGACTAGATTACAGGCCAGACTATAGACTAGACTAAAGCCTATACTATATAATGGACTATAGACTAGACTATATCATGAACTTTATGCTAGTCTATAGGATAGATTATAGACATGACTATAATAAAGACTAGCCAGAAAAGTGAACTATAGTGTATAGACTAGACCAAATTATAGAATAGACCACACTATAGACTAGACCAAACTATAGACTAGACTATAGACTGGACTATAGACTAGACTACAAACTAGTCTATTCTATAGACTAGCAACTACTATATTCTATAGACTAGCAACTAGTCTCATCTATAGACTAGCAACTAGTCTCATCTATAGACTAGCAACTAGTCTATTCTATAGACTAGGAACTAGTATCATCTATAGACTAGTAACTAGTCTATTCTATAGACTAGCATCTAGTCTATTCTATAGACTAGCATCTAGTCTATTCTATGGACTAGCAACTAGTCTATTCTATAGACTAGCAACTAGTCTATTCTATAGACTAGCAACTAGTCTATTCTATAGACTAGCAACTAGTCTATTCTATAGACTAGCAACTAGTCTATTCTATAGACTAGCAACTAGTCTATTCTATAGACTAGCAACTAGTCTATTCTATAGACTAGCAACTAGTCTATTCTATAGACTAGCAACCAGTCTATTCTATAGACTAGCAACCAGTCTATTCTATAGACTAGCAACCAGTCTATTCTATAGACTAGCAACTAGTCTATTCTATAGACTAGCAACTAGTCTAATCTATAGACTAGCAACTAGTCTATTCTATAGACTAGCAACTAGTCTAATCTATAGACTAGCAGCTAGTCTATTCTATAGACTAGGAACTAGTCTACTCTATAGACTAGCAACTAGTCTATTCTATAGACTAGGAACTAGTCTACTCTATAGACTAGCAACTAGTCTATCCTATAGACTAGCAACTAGTCTATCCTATAGACTAGCAACTAGTCTATCCTATAGACTAGCAACTAGTCTATCCTATAGACTAGCAACTAGTCTATCCTATAGACTAGCAACTAGTCTATTCTATAGACTAGCAACTAGTCTATTCTATAGACTAGCAACTAGTCTATTCTATAGACTTGCAACTAGTCTATTCTATAGACTAGCAACTAGTCTATTCTATAGACCAGCAACTAGTCTATTTTGTAGACTAGAAACTAGTCTATTCTGTAGACTAGAAACTAATCTATTCTATAGACTAGAAACTAGTGTATTCTATTGACAGGAAACTAGTCTATTCTATAAACTAGTCTATTCTATAAACTAGTCTATTCTATAGACTAGAAACTGGTCGATTATATAGACTAGCAACTAATCTATTCTATAGACTATAAACTAGTCTATTCTATAGACTAGAAACTAGTCGCTGGGAACTTTTTATTTTTAATTTATTACTTAAACTTCACATTTCTTTAACAAAGTTTTCTAAAAAATGTTTTCTGTTTAAAATTTTTTCTTATATTTTGTATTTGTTTACACATAATTATTTATTAAAATTTGTTTATTATTAATTTACTTTAACAAAACTGTATTATTTTATTTTCTAATTTATTTTATTATCTTCTTTTTTTAATTTCTTTTTCAAATATGGCAATTATGAATTTTCAAATTCAAAACTTAATTTGCAATATTTCTGTTTTTAAATCATGTATCAACATAAATATGTTTTTTTAATTTTTGTTTAAATTTTTTATTTTTTTGTTAAAGAAAAACTGTGATTATTATTAAAGTGAAAAATATAAAAATGTTTTATAATTTTTTTGTGTATTATTTAAAATCAAGATTTTTTTAATTTTGTTTGTAACGAAATTTGTTTTTTTAAAAGTCTTATAAAGTGCTGATATTTTTTTATGTTTATTTTTTGTGTTTAAAATTATTATTTTTTTTAATTAAATTAATATTATTATTATTTTTATATTATTTATATTATTTAAATTGGTAGTTTTACTACTTAGTTTTTAAAATAAAATTTAATTAATTTTTAGTTACTATTTTATTAAAAAAAAAGAATTAAGTAATATTTTTTTATAATTTTTAAAAATTTTAAATTTATAAAAAATAAAAAAAAAAAAATATTCCATATATAAACCTACAACAACAACAAAAAACAACGATTTAATTAAAATAAAAAGAAAGAAAAATTTTATAAAATTTTACACAAAAAAAATACTAAAAAAAACAACAAAAATAAAAAACTTAAAAAAATAATCAAAACACTGGTTTTATTTTTTATAACCTAAAACGAACCCCTCCCCCTTCATTCCTCCTAAAAGTAAACAAATACTTGGGTAAAGGCCAAAGAAACAACAACAATAAAAACAACAATTTAATAATAAAATTTTTAATTTTACAACATTATTTTTTCTCCCCTTAAACTGCTGCCTCCTCCTGCTCGTACAGGCTATAATACCAAAGAAGATTGGTGTTCACCTATTCACACATTACCGGGTGGCGGTCCAAATCTTCCTATAATGTCTCCAAATCCTTATTTATTAAGTCGTTTTACATCCAACATTCCCATGCCCACTTTATATGCCGGTGATGCTGTACGCAAACCTAAGCTATCAGTTATCGAGGTATTACTGTACAATATGGCAGCACTATTGGCTGGTGTAGCCGCGGGCTATGATGTACGCATGTCAAATGTTTCACCCTTTCATCCAACACTGTTGAGTGATGTACCCGCTTTGAAAGCTCCCATGGATATGGAACTACCGAAAGTGGGAGAAGATCGGAGATTTGCGGCGAATACTTATCATGGTACAGGCAATCGGAATAGGTGAGTGTGAAAGGCATAGAAACAAGAGTTTATACTAGAATGTAGAATACATCACTCCGTCCGATAGTCAGATCGAAAACCTAGAATATAGTCTAGGTTATAGTCTAGTCGATAGTCTATTCTATAGACCATCTTGTCTATAGTCTAGTCTGAAGTCTAGTCTATTTAGATTAGTCTATAGTCTAGTCTATAGTCTAGTCTATAGTCTAGTCTATAGTCTAGTCTATAGTCTAGTCTGTAGTCTAGTCTATAGTCTAGTCTATAGTTTAGTCTATAGTCTAGTCTATAGTCTAGTCTATAGTCTATTCTATAGTCTAGTCTATAGTCTATTCTATAGTCTAGTCTATAGTCTAGTCTATAGTCTAGTCTATAGTCTAGTCTATAGTCTAGTCTATAGTCTAGTCTATAGTCTAGTCTATAGTCTAGTCTATAGTCTAGTCTATAGTCTAGTCTATAGTCTAGTCTATAGTCTAGTCTATAGTCTAGTCTATAGTCTAGTCTATAGTCTAGTCTATAGTCTAGTCTATAGTCTAGTCTATAGTCTAGTCTATAGTCTAGTCTATAGTCTAGTCTATAGTCTAGTCTATAGTCTAGTCTATAGTCTAGTCTATAGTCTAGTCTATAGTCTAGTCTATAGTCTAGTCTATAGTCTAGTCTATAGTCTAGTCTATAGTCTAGTCTATAGTCTAGTCTATAGTCTAGTCTATAGTCTAGTCTATAGTCTAGTCTATAGTCTAGTCTATAGTCTAGTCTATAGTCTAGTCTATAGTTTAGTCTATAGTCTAGTCCATAGCCTAGTCTATAGTTTAGTCTATAGTCTAGTCTAGTCTATAGTCTAGTCTATAGTCTAGTCTATAGTCTAGTCTATAGTCTAGTCTATAGTCTAGTCTATAGTCTAGTCTATAGTCTAGTCTATAGTCTAGTCTATAGTCTAGTCTATAGTCTAGTCTATAGTCTAGTCTATAGTCTAGTCTATAGTCTAGTCTATAGTCTAGTCTATAGTCTAGTCTATAGTCTAGTCTATATAGTCTATCTATAGTCTAGTCTATAGTCTAGTCTATAGTCTAGTCTATAGTTTAGTCTATAGTCTAGTCTATAGTCTAGTCTATAGTCTAGTCTATAGTCTAGTCTATAGTCTAGTCTATAGTCTAGTCTATAGTCTAGTCTATAGTCTAGTCTATAGTCTAGTCTATAGTCTAGTCTATAGTCTAGTCTATAGTCTAGTCTATAGTCTAGTCTATAGTCTAGTCTATAGTCTAGTCTATAGTATAGTCTAGTCTATAGTCTAGTCTATAGTCAAGTCTATAGTCTAGTCTATAGTCTAGTCTATAGTCTAGTCTATAGTCTAGTCTATAGTCTAGTCTATAGTCTAGTCTATAGTCTAGTCTATAGTCTAGTCTATAGTCTAGTCTATAGTCTTGTCTACAGTCTAGTCTATAGTCTAGTCTATAGTCTAGTCTATAGTCTAGTCTATAGTCTAGTCTATAGTCTAGTCTATAGTCTAGTCTATAGTCTAGTCTATAGTCTAGTCTATAGTCTAGTCTATAGTCTAGTCTATAGTCTAGTCTATAGTCTAGTCTATAGTCTAGTCTATAGTCTAGTCTATAGTCTAGTCTACAGTCTAGTCTATAGTCTAGTCTATAGTCTAGTCTATAGTCTAGTCTATAGTCTAGGCTATAGTCTGGTCTATAGTCTACTCTATAGTCTTGTCTATAGTCCAATCTAAAGTACAATATAGTTTACTCAGCAGTGTGCAATATAATCCGATCTATATACTGAACTATAATCTAAGCTAAGGCCTATAATCTAATACACCTTTAGATTTCTTATCTAGTCTGTTGTTCCATTAACATTCTCCACTTCTTTTTTCACTTTCCAGAACCGCCTTAAGCTCTCTCACCTACGAACCATCTGACGCAACCGATTCGCCTAGACGTAATACTGATTCTCCGCTAGCACACACTAAACAATCGAACAAACAATCTTCACAAAATGCCACAGACAATATAACAACAGCATTTAATAAATTCCCCCAACATCATCAGCAGCAATCACATATACCGCAATATACGAAATCGGTAACCCAACCACCCACACCGCAACATTATCATCATCCTCAGCCGATGCTGCAGCAACAGATACGCAAAATGCCTTCAACTATATCGACTACAACCACCAGTGGTTTGGGATCAAATTTCACAAATAATACTTCGGGTATATTGTCTTCCTCGTTGGGTAGTCATACCCAGCCACCAACGCCTTCGCCTAGACGTAAAATCAGTACTTCATCGTTTACGGAAAATTTAGAATATTCCGAACAGGAAGATAATCTACCAATAGATAAGGCTTTTCGAGGATTTCATTTGGGCGGCCAGGTGGGTATCTGTGGTAGTGGTCAGCCACCTATGTATGCTCCTCAGGATTATTTGAGGAACGGTCCTAGTTTTTCAAATGATGGGGGTGCTTATGGAGCAGGGGCTCATAGAGCGGGTTATTTGGGTAAGTATTATAATAATAGAAATTTTCAAAAGATGTTTGAATATATTTTAAACTCTTTAGGTTCCAATTACTTTCCCTATCGGCCGGAGCATCAAATGACCTATGAAAGGGATTGTAAATCCTATCCAGACTATTCCTATGACTATAATCATCGTTTACCTAACTATTATGATTATAATTATGATCCACAACCACCTCCTCCACCAGCACCTCAGCAGCATCATGCCTCACCGCCAGTGGTGAGAACACCACCTCCACGAGTTCCACAAATGGGTGTAACAGCGGCAGGACATAGACGTACTCCCTCAACTATATCCAACAATTCCAATTATAATCAGGGCTTTAGCCTAGACTATGATGAGGCGCTCAATCAACAGTATGAATACAATAGCATGGCTTTGCCTCTTAATAGCGACTATGGAGGAGGCGGAGGAGTAGGAGGAGTTTATAGAGAAACAGGAATTCCCACAGGAGCCGTACCGCCACCCACTAAACAGGAGCTGTACAAAAGTTCACCCAAACCTGCGAATCGTTTCATGACCAATACACGCAATGAAATCTCCACGCTCAATCGCATGCGGGACTATGAAAATCTTCCATTTAATGTTAGTCCTTTGCACAAACCCTTATATCAGTATCGCAGAGGTGAAGGTACGCCTCTGCATAATACCCCGCAGCGCACAATATATACACGTTCCCGATCAACACCCATGTCACCGATAAATATGAAAACATCACCACCCTCACCGGCGCCTACGCATGCTCACAAGCCCTCTTCTATACCGCGCCTTATGCCCGAACGACCCGATAGTTTGCCTTTTGATCCGAATGCCTTGTCATTTAGTAGCGGTGTGGGTACAAAATTGCGTTCCTCTTTGAAAAAGTACATTAATTACAAAACGCCCAATGGTGCTCCTCTAAATGGTAGCGGAGCTGCTAATACAGGTTCTGCTTCGGCTATACCTTTACCCACAAATAATACAAACACTACTACGGGTACCGCCAATAGTACACCCACTAATCCCACACCACCCGATTCGTATACCAGTGATGATAGTTCGTATTTAAGTGCCAAAGAGGGTTCGATTTCTTCACACAGTCGTGTGCGCTTTAGTCCCGAGGCCTTTCTAGATGCCAATAGTCCGGGGGGACTTAATAATCCCCATAGCTCCTCTTCTACCCACAAATCTTTAGCTCTCTATAGTAGACGTTTATCAAGGCGCAATACAGCTGATATTTCGGGTTCCTCTACCTCTCCCTCATCCTAGCAGGGTTTTGCCAATTTACGGGTACAATTGGCTCGAAGTCCGGGCGCTCGTTCCAGTACCCTTTCCCTTAATACCCAACATCTAATACCAGCAGGTCTAACATCACCCTTACTACAGCATCAAACCCAACAGCAGTTACACCAACAACAGCAACAGTTGCCCTATCGTTGGTATTCGGGTGCTAGACGTTCTCGGTCGGCTCAATATGAATATCATATGTAATTATGATAATTCACATTTTGTATATAATACTAAACTAGGTATGTTATATCAAATATTTGTATTTATATCTTTAACAAATGAAAATTATATCTCACATTCACACAATAGTATTTATTTTCATTTTATTAAAATCTCTAGATTATCAGGTTTCGTAGTAAAGTTATATAAATGTATAGTTATATAAATTTGATTTGATATTAAATTTGATTTTTTTTTTAATAATTTATACAATATTCCTGGTCCTTAAAGAAAAAAAATTATATTGTGTTTTTTTGAATGATTTAAAAGACATTCCACGAAAACGAATCAAAATTAAACGCAAAGGACTGTAGTCTGATCTAAGTGACACCAAGAAAAATAGAGTAAACAGGATGATACACTAGATTAGATTCTAAACTATAAACTAGACTAAATACGGAACTGTAAAGTAGTCCGGGCAACTAGAGTAACGTCTGGACTATAATAGACTAGCCTAGAGTCTGAGCTATAGACTAGCTATTTGTCTGGAATATAGTCCATATATAAAATATAGTCCATTCCAGACCAGATTAGATTGTGAAGGGCTATAGAATACACTTAAGTCTAAAATGAACACAAGACTTTGGAATAAACAATATATTTAACTTAAATCTGATCTAAAGTCCAAACTTTAGATAAGACTAGACTACATTCTAAACTATAGACTAGACTATAGTCTGAACTATAGACTTGACTTTAGTCTGAACTATGGAGTAGACTATAGTCTAAACTATAGAGTAGACAATAGTCTGAACTATAGTCTAGACTATAATCTGAAATATAGACTATAGTCTGAACTATAGACGTGTCTTCAACATGAACTATAAACTAAACCATAGACTAGACAATTGTTTGAACCATAGACAAGACTTAAATCTGAACCATAGACTAGACTATAGTCTGAACTATAGACCAGTCTATAGACTAATGTATAAAGACTAGACAAATGCCTGATCTAAGTATTGACTAGACTATAGTTTAAACTATAGACTATAGTCTATACTACAGACTAGACTACAGTCTTACCTAGAGGCAAAATTTTAATCTGAAACATAGACTAGACTATAACCTAAACTATAGACTGAACTATAGTCTAAACCATAGACCAGACAATTGTTTGAATCATAGACAAGACTTAAATTTGAACCATAGACTAGACTGCAGTCTGAACTATAGACAAGACTGAACTATAGATAAGACAAAAGTCTGAAATATAGACTAGACTATAGTCTGAACTATAGACTAGACTATTGTCTGAACTATAGACCAGACTATAGTCTGAACTATAGACCAGAATATAGTCTGAACCATAGACCAGACTATAGTCTGAACTATAGACCAGACTATACTCTGAATTATAGACCAGATTATTATATACTATAGACAAGAGAATAGACAAAAGTCTGAACCATAGACTAGACTATAGTCTGAACTATAGATTAGACTATAGTCTAATCTAGCTTATAGAACAGGCTATAGTCTGAACTATAGATAACACTATAGTCCGAACTAGTGAATGGACTACAGTGTCAACTATAATATAAACTGTAGACTAGAATAATATATGTACTAGTCTGAACTATAGGCCAGACTAGAGTTGAAACTAAAGAGTAGCCTATAGGCTGAACTATAGACTATAAACAGAACTACCATAGACTTTGCTATATTTTGTGCTATTGACAAGATTAAATGAATCTAATCGAACTATAAACTATATATATGGACTAGACTTTAATATGAACTATATACGAAACTATATCTTAACTATAGTATAAACTATAGACCAGACTACAGTGTAAACTAAAAAACTATGGACTAGGATATAGTCTGAACTATAAACTAGACAATAGTCTGAACTATAGACTAGACTATATTCTAACCATAGAATAGATTAAAGTCTTAACTATAGGCCTTTGACAATAATTTTGACTATAGTCAAGTCCATATAATTTTGAATTTATAAAATTATAATTTAATCCTAATATTTTCTCCACTTTTGCCAAACTTATTTTAACATTTAATTCTGTACATAAAATTAATTTAAAAATATTAACAAATTTAAATTATAAACAAATAAAAGTTGTATAATCTTTATAAAATCTTAAAATTTGATAAAAAAAAAAAAATAAGAAAATTTCAAACCAAAATTTTGCATACATGTAAAAATTGCCTTAAAAAAATACAAACAAATAAAACACAAATAATTGTATTTTTTTTTTTTTTCTCTCGTCTAAATATTAAGAAATAATTAAACATAAGAAATCCTAATAATTTAAAGAAATTAAAAAAAAACATTCAAAATTCTTAAAAAAATAAATATTTATAAAAAAAAAGAAATTTAAGTTTAAAATAAATTTTTTTTGGTAAAACTACAATTTAAGGTTAAACGACTTTCGAATAAGAAGTTGTAAATATATTTTGGTGTAAAAGCTCAATTTCGAACTATTTAAAACTGGACCTTGTAGTCTTTTATTTCTTTATAATTAATTTAATTTTTTTATTTCTTTTCTTAACATGGATTTTATAACAAAAATTAAGGCTGACATTTAAATTACAAAAAAAAAGCAAATATTATTTCAATTTTAATTATTTTCAAAATTTTCCAAATTTATTAAACAGCATTAACACCAAATATAAAATTTAAGTAAAAAGTGAAAGAAAAATATATATTAAATAAAATAATATACTTAATAAGCATTTGTTGTGTAATCAATCAATTGATTGAATTTATATTTGAATAAATATTTAATTAAAACAAACAAAAAGCTTCATTATAATAATCACATATTTAAAAAAGGAAGAAAATACAAAACTAATATAATTCTTTAAAAATATATATCCAAAAATAAACTTAATTAACTAGAGATAATAATAATAAAGATCTAGACTATTTCAAAGTCAGTATGTATTCCATAGTTTAGACCTAGATCTAGTCTATAGTTAAGTCCAGAGTTTAGGCCAGAGACTAATCTGCAGTTAATACTGGAGTCTAGTCTAAAGTTAAGACTCAGACTAGTCTATAGTTTAGACTAAATTCTAGTCTATAGTTTGGACTAGAGTCTGGTATATAGTTTAGACTAGAGTCTAGTCTATAGTTTAGACTAGAGTCTAGTCTATAGTTTAGACTAGAGTCTAGTCTATAGTCTAGAATAGAATCTAGTCTACAGTTTAGACTAGATTCTAGTCAATAGTTTAGACTAGATTCTAGACTATAGTTTAGACAAGAGTCTAGTCTATGGTTTAGACTAGCGTCTAGTCTATAGTTTAGACTCGAGTCTAGTCTATAGTTTACAAGTCCATAGTTTAGACCAAATTCTAGTTTTTAGTTTAATCTATAGTTTAGACTAGATAGTTTAGAATCGAGTCTAGTTCATAGTTGAGACTAGAGTATGGTGTTAAGTTTAGACTAGAGTATGGTGTAAAGTTTAAACTAGAGTTTAGCCTATATTTAGACTAGAGTTTAGCCTATATTTAGTCTATAGTTAATCTATAGTTTGGACAAAATTCTAGACTTTAGTTTGGTCTAGAGTCTAAACTGAAGTTTAGTCTGTAATTTAGACTACAGATTAATCTATAGCTTAAACTACAGCTTAATCTATAGCTTAAACACAAATCTAGTTTATAGTTTAGACTCGAGTCTAGTCTATAGTTTAGACTAAATTGTAATCTATAGTTTAGACTAGTTTCTAGTTCAGACTAGTTACTAGTATCTAGTTTAAACTGGTCTCTAGTTTAGACTAGTTTCTAATTTAGACTATAGTTTAGACTAGAGTCGAATATCTAGTTTATACAAGAGTTTCATCTCTAGTTTTTACTAGAGTTAAGTGTATAGTTTAGACTGTAGTCTAAAGACCAAACTATAATCTAGTCTATAGTAGTGGAAACTGTTGAATGAAATCTAATCAAAAGTTTAGATTAGTTTAGACAAGAATATAGTCTAGACTTTAGTTTAGATCTTAGACTGGACTCAAGACTATAGTTTAGACAAGAATGTAGTCTATAGTTTAGACTATAATCTGAATTTTACTTTAGACTAGATTCTAGACTACAATTTAGCCTAGATTATTGTAAATAGTATATGCAAGATTCTAGTTTATACTTAAGACTATCGTCTAGTCTAGTATATAGTTGTTGAGACAAGATTCTAGTCTATACTTTCAACTTAATCTACAGTTTAAACCAGTCTAGAATATAGTGTGTAGTTTACACTATAGTCTAGTCTATAGTTTAGTCTAAACTATCTTACAAATTTTTTTATTATCCTGATAACATTTTTCAAACAATTTCCATATTTAACAAAAAATCAAACATTATAATTACGCTTTTTTTAAGAAACATTTTAATTTAAAGTTATTAATTTTGTTTTTGTTCAATATTATTAAAATTTATATTAAAAAAACAACAGCAACTAAATAAACGTTAATTTAGCTTAAGCTTGTTCCATATTTTTAAAACAAACAAAGAAACAAATATTTATATATAATTTAAATTTAAAGAAAAACCAACAAAAATAAAATAATTTTCTTGTTTAGCCAATTTGTTACCAAAAAGAAAAAAACAAAGAAAGAGACAGTAAAATAACAATTAAACAAATATTTAAAATGAAAAATCAAACAAAGTTTTTCTTAAGAAAACCAACTATAACAATTGAAAAAAAATATTTAAATAAATGTGTTAAAAAAATTAAAAAAAAAATGAAAAAAATCCTATAATCCTCCCCCATTTAAAAATATAAACAATTTTATAGACCAATATTTAAATAAATAGAAATAATGCCCAAAAATACTAAAGAAAACCCTATAAAGCAAATAGAAGAGAGAGTAGAAACGTCAAGCAAACTTATTAAGAAAACTGAAAAAAAACCAAATAAATTTATAGTTAAATTAAATTTAAAACAATATAATAAAAAAGAAAAAGTTTACAAAATTAAAAAAGTGAAAAATAATAGTTAATTTGAAAAGAAAAACCAAAATAAAACTAAATATATATGGAAGAAAAAAAATCTAAATAAGAAAATAAATGTAGACAAGATAAAGGTTTTGGAAAGTACCCTGCTGGAAGGCTCTAACATATACTCTAGACTAGAGTCTTTTTTATAATCTAGGCTACAGTATATAACCTACACATGAGTCTTCTATAAACTCTACTTTAGACTCCAGTGTAGTCAACAATCCAGACTACAGTCTAGTCTCTGCTTTAGACTACCGTCTAATCTATGAACGAAAAAGTCTATAATCTAGACGAGACTTCAATCTATACTCTAGACTAAAGTCTTGTCTATACTCTAGACTAGAGTCCAGTATATTCTATACATAAGAATGTAGTTTATAATTTAGACTATACTACACACTAGAGGCTAGACTACACTTTAGACTACAGTGTACTAGTGTAGGCTCTAGACTCAAGACAAGAGACTAGTATATACTTTAAACCAGAGTCAAGTCTATACTGTCTATACTGTAGACTAGAGTCTACTCTAGTCTATAGTCTAGTCAATAGTCTAGTCTATAGTCTAGTCAATAGTCTAGTCTATATTCAAGTCTATAGTCTAGTCAAGTCTATAGTCAAGTCTATAGTCAAGTCTATAGTTTAGTCTATGGTCTAGTCTATAGTCTAGTATATTGTCCAGTCTATAGTCTAGCCTTGTATGTAGCATCTATACTCTAGTCTACACTATAGACTGGACTTTAGGCTAAAGTCTCGACTATAGTTTGGTATTTAATCTAGACTCTAGATTAGAGTCCAATCTAAACTCTTGACGAGAGACTAGTCTATACTCTAGACGAGAGACTAGTCTATACTCTAGACGATAGTCTAGTCTATATACTAGACTTTAGTTTATACTCTTGATCAGTGTATAGTCTATTCTGGAGTGTCTAGTCTAAACTCTAGACTGGAGCATATACTATACTGTAGTCTATAGACTAGAGTCTATCGTATACTAGAGTATAAAATCTAGTTAATAATATAGACGGAAGCAAAGTCTTTACATTAGATTAAAGACTACTCTATTATCTAGACGAGAGTATAGTCTATACTCTATACTAGAATATACTCTAGACTAGAGCCTAGCCTTTACTTTAGTCTATACTGTAGACTAGAATCTATTTTATACTCTAGACTAGAGCCTATTTTATAATCTACACTAGAGCCTATTCTAAACTCTAGAATAGAGTCTATTCGATAGTCTAGACTAGACTCTAGCCTATTCGATAGTCTAGACTAGACTCTAGCCTATTCTATAGTCTAGACTAGACTCTAGCCTATTCTATAGTCTAGATTAGATTCTAGTCTATACTATAGACTTGAGTCTGGTATATGCATTAGAATAATGTCTAGTCTATATACTAAACCAGAGTCTAGTGTATACATTATACTCTAGACTAGAGTCTAATCTTTACTCTAGGCTAAAGTCTAGTCTGTATTATAATTTAGATTTCAGTTTATACTCTAGACAAGAGTCTTTGCTATTGTCTACACCAGAGTTTAGTGTATAGCCTATACTCTAGACTAGACTCTAATCTATACTCTAGACTACAGCCTAGTCTATGCCCTACACTAGCGCTTAGTCTACATACTAGTATTGAGTCTACATGATAATCTAAATTTCCAAGACCAGTCTTGTCTACCAAACATTGTTTTTTTGTTTAACATTTTACTATAATTTGCCCTGTTAAGTTGTCTATGTTTTTCTTAAGGATTCTTTACTTTATAATTTTTTAACATCTAACATTCTTATCTAGTCCTTGCTAATATTGTTTTAATACTCATACTCATGTTAATTTTATATATAAATAAATGATTAAAATTAAGTTTATTCAACCCGATTTAATTAAATAAACAAGTTTTCAATTATTGTTTTGTTTTTCCCCCTCCTAATTGTTTTAAAAATGTACAAATTTCGCAAAATTTAATATTAAGTCAAATTTATCACTTAAGTTACTCAAAATTTATAAAAAATATAAAAAAATTTAAAATGCAAAAGACCATAAAAGATTTAAATAAAAACCAACAAAATAAAAAAGTTATTTTTTATACAAAAACTATAAAAATTGTTTAATCATTTATTAAAAAGGAGCAGAACAGACATGTGTAAGTTATATTTTGGGATGTTAAAGGGGTGATAGTCTAGTCTATAGTCTAATCTATAATCAACTCTATAGTCTAGTCTATATTATAGACTATAGTCTAGTCTATTGTCGAGTTTATAGTCTAGTCTATGGTCGACTCTATAGTCTAGTCTGGTCTAAAGCGCAATCTAGTCAATAGTCTAGTCTATAGTCTAGTCTATAGTCTAGTCTATAGTCTAGTCTATAGGCTAGTCTATAGTCTAGTCTATAGTCTAGTCTATAGTCTAGTCTATAATCTAGTCTATAGTCTAGTCTATAGTCTAGTCTATAGTCTAGTCTATAGTCTAATCTATAGTCTAGTCTATAGTCTAGTCTATAGTCTAGTCGTTAGTCTAGTCTATAGTCTAGTCTATAGTCTAGTCTATAGTCTAGTCTATAGTCTAGTCTATAGTCTAGTCTATAGTCTAGTCTATAGTCTAGTCTATAGTCTAGTCTATAGTCTAGTCTATAGTCTAGTCTATAGTCTAGTCTATAGTCTAGTCTATAGTCTAGTCTATAGTCTAGTCTATAGTCTAGTCTATAGTCTAGTCTATAGTCTAGTCTATAGTCTAGTCTATAGTCTAGTCTATAGTCTAGTCTATAGTCTAGTCTATAGTCTAGTCTATAGTCTAGTCTATAGTCTAGTCTATAGTCTAGTCTATAGTCTAGTCTATAGTCTAGTCTATAGTCTAGTCTATAGTCTAGTCTATAGTCTAGTCTATAGTCTAGTCTATAGTCTAGTCTATAGTCTAGTCTATAGTCTAGTCTATAGTCTAGTCTATAGTCTAGTCTATAGTCTAGTCTATAGTCTAGTCTATAGTCTAGTCTATAGTCTAGTCTATAGTCTAGTCTATAGTCTAGTCTATAGTCTAGTCTATAGTCTAGTCTATAGTCTAGTCTATAGTCTAGTCTATAGTCTAGTCTATAGTCTAGTCTATAGTCTAGTCTATAGTCTAGTATAGTCTAGTCTAGTCTATAGTCTAGTCTATAGTCCTATAGTCTAGTCTATAGTCTAGTCTATAGTCTAGTCTATAGTCTAGTCTATAGTCTAGTCTATAGTCTAGTCTATAGTCTAGTCTATAGTCTAGTCTATAGTCTAGTCTAGTCTATAGTCTAGTCTATAGTCTAGTCTATAGTCTAGTCTATAGTCTAGTCTATAGTCTAGTCTATAGTCTAGTCTAGTCTATAGTCTAGTCTATAGTCTAGTCTATAGTCTAGTCTATAGTCTAGTCTATAGTCTAGTCTATAGTCTAGTCTATAGTCTAGTCTATAGTCTAGTCTATAGTCTAGTCTAGTCTATAGTCTAGTCTATAGTCTAGTCTATAGTCTAGTCTATAGTCTAGTCTATAGTCTAGTCTATAGTCTAGTCTATAGTCTAGTCTATAGTCTAGTCTATAGTCTAGTCTATAGTCTAGTCTATAGTCTAGTCTATAGTCTAGTCTATAGTCTAGTCTATAGTCTAGTCTATAGTCTAGTCTATAGTCTAGTCTATAGTCTAGTCTATTATCAGGTCTATAGTCTAGTCTATAGTCTACTATAGTCTAGTCTATAGTCTAGTCTATAGTCTAGTCTATAGTCTAGTCTATAGTCTAGTCTATAGTCTAGTCTATAGTCTAGTCTATAGTCTAGTCTATAGTCTAGTCTATAGTCTAGCCTATAGTCTAGTCGATATTCTAGTCTATAGTCTAGTCTATATTCTAGTCTTTAGTCTAGTCTTTAGTCTAGTCTATAGCTAAGTATTTAGTCTAGTCTATAGTCTAGTCTGTAGTCTAGTCTATAGTCTAGTCTATAACCTTAAATTAGGAACAAACTAGTGTAATAATTAACAATTAAAACGTAGTGACAGCTGTGTAAGTTTTCTATTAACCGATAAATTATGATTACAGGTGTTGGGGATAACCTTTTTATTTAAAATTAATTTTTTTCTCCCACAAACTACGCCTACTTTCCAAATATATTTTGCACAATCAATCAATACAAAAAATACACAAATAACATTTAAATTCAAACATTAAAACCCACGCTATAAAGCAACATGGGGTTCGCAAGATTTTGGTTTGGTCGCCGCAAAAACTACTACTACTCTACTCGACAAGCCACCGATTCTGTATTTAAAATTTTTTTCTATATAGGCCTACAGGCACCACAAAAATGGAAAACACTCTATTATATTTATTCAGTACTAATGATTCTAAGTGTTTGTGTGCTTGTGCCCGTATCCTTCTGTTTGAGTTACTTTTTCGATCACAGCAAAATGTCAGTAATACAATTGTTGACCTCACTTCAAGTGGCCATAAATGTGATTGGTTTACCAGCGAAAGTTCTAGCAATTTCAGTATCTCTAAAACAATTACGTCTAGCCTTGGATGTTATGGACACTTTGGATAAACGCTGTCAACGTTCGGATGAAAAGGCAAAGCTAATTCATTGCGCTATGATTGGTAATCGTTTGACCACATTTTATATAACACTCTATTACATATATGCTGTGGTTACTATGTTGACATCTGTTATAATGGGACAACCTCCTTATTCTTTGTATATGCCTAAATTGGATTGGCGTAATTCAAAGTTGACGTTCACCATTCAATCATTTCTTGAATATATGATAATGAATGTAGTGTGTCTGCATCAAGCAGGTATTGATGTTTATACCGTTATTTATATCTATGTTATACGTACTCATATGCAGATACTGTTGGAACGTGTCAGCAGATTGGGTACCGATACGAAAAGACTACGAAGATTTGGTAATGTGTATCAAGGATCATCAGGAATTGTTAAGGTAACGACGACATAGAAATAAATCAAACTGAAGATTAGACTGCAACATTATCGTTAGTCCAGTTTACAGTCTGGACATTAGTCTAACCTATAGTCTGGACTATAGTGTAGTATATAGTCTATGTCTAGTATTAAGTCATGACTTGCATATAGTCTATATGCTAGTCATTAGTCTAGTGTAAAATCGAGTTTATAGTCTAGTCTACAGTCTAGTCTTTAGTCTAGTCTATAGTGTAGTCGATAGTCTAGTCTATAGTGTAGTCTATAGTCTAGTCTATAGTCTAGTCTATAGTCTAGTCTATAGTCTAGTCTATAGACTAGACTATAGACTATAGTATAGTCTATAGTCTAGTCCATAGTCTAGTCTATAGTCTAGTCTATAGTCTAGTCTATAGACTAGTCTATAGTCTAGTCTATAGTCTAGTCTATAGTCTAGTCTATAGTCTAGTCTATAGTCTAGTCTATAGTCTAGTCTATAGTCTAGTCTATAGTCTAGTCTATAATCTTGTATATAGACAACTTTATCATTAACTCTTCCTTTCCAGATTAGTAGCAATCATCAGTCCAGTCATATCGAAAACCATTTTTACACAATTTATGATTACCGCCGCCATCTTAGGCACCACTTTAATAAATATCTTTATATTCGCCGATTTTTCTACAAAAATTGCTAGTGTAGTTTATTTCCTAGCAGTTCTAGTGCAAACATCTCCCTGTTGCTATCAGGCCACTTGTTTGCAGCACGACAGTGAGCAATTAGCGCTGGCCATTTTCCACTGTAAATGGTTCAATAAGGATATACGTTTTCGTAAAATGATGATATATTTTATGATGCGTTCTCAGACTCCTATAACTTTGACGGCTATGAAATTATTTCCAATAACATTGAGAACTAGCTTGGGGGTAAGTTGGGTCTATTTGGGATTATTTTCGGAGTACTATTAATTGCGATTTTCTCTTACAGATAGCAAAATTTTCATTTTCATTATATACATTGATCAAGGAAGTGGATTTTGGTCAAAATTTTAAACAATAAATAATATATTGGACTTGAAATTTTAAAAAGATTTCATGTTATAGATTTGTAGTAGTTAAAAGTAGTTTGAATTGTTCAAATATTAATAAAATTAGAGAAAATTGTTGTGTAAAAATTTCGGTTGTGAGAAAGGACGCATTTGATTTCGAAAACTTGGGTGGACATCTGCATTGATTCAAATACGCCCATTTTATTGAACAAATCTATTTAAAGTGTTCACAAAAAGGGCATTAATTAACTCTCTTTCAAAGTAGTAGTCAATTGGATACTTTCCTAACCACCCAGTATCAAGTTCAGTTCTCTTAGACTAACAATATGTTCGAAAGGCTTTTTGGTCGTGGTTATAATATACAGGCTACTCGTGAAGCCACCGCTTATCTATATAAAAATTTTCGATATCTGGGTCTAAAACCCTGCGTAAAATGGCAGCAAATTTATAAATATCTATATAATCTACTTTCGGTATCAGTAAATCTATCGGTTTTAGGTTATTTTCCCTTAACTTTTCCCCAAAGTTACTACTATGAGTCGCACAAAATGTCGGCTGAACAGTTCTTGACTTCACTAAGGAAAATACTAGCCGGTAGGCCAGATTATAAATTTGACAATAGACCAGATTTTAGACTATAGTCCAGACCTGACTATTATCCAGACTATACTATAGTCCAGACTATACTATAGTCCAGACTATACTATAGTCCAGACTATACTATAGTCCAGACTATACTATAGTCCAGACTATACTATAGTCCAGACTATACTATAGTCCAGACTATACTATAGTCCAGACTATACTATAGTCCAGACTATACTATAGTCCAGACTATACTATAGTCCAGACTATACTATAGTCCAGACTATACTATAGTCCAGACTATACTATAGTCCAGACTATACTATAGTCCAGACTATACTATAGTCCAGACTATACTATAGTCCAGACAGACTATACTATAGTCCAGACAGACTATACTATAGTCCACAGACTATACTATAGTCCATAGACTATAAACCCGATTAAAGACTAAACTATAGTACATACTACATAACAGACTATAGTCCAGACTACAGACAAGACCATAGTCTAAATAATATACTAGACTTTAATAGAGACTATAAGTTGAATCGACTAATGTGCGGACTTTAGACCAGTCTACACACTAGACTATAATTCAGACTGTTAGCTAGACTATAATCCAAACAAAAATCTAGACTTACTAATATAAGAAGTTGTAATGAAATAAAACATTTCTTATTTATTTGAGCTTTTCTACCCATATCCTTCAGTTTAAGCTTCTATTGTGGTTACAGTAAAATGACACCCGTACAATTGTTGACCTCACTACAAGTGGCCATAAATGTTTGGGGTTTACCAACCAAATTCATAACCATAGTAGTGTCATTGAAACGTCTACATTAAGCCATAAATGTCATGTATATTTTAGATGCTCGATGTCTGCGACAAGACGAAGAACATCAGTGTGGATGGGCCAACCACCACCTTATTCATTATTTATGCCCATAATGGATTGGTGCAATTCAATGCTAGAGTTTATACTACAAACATTTCGTGAGTTTATGATATGTTTACATGAGGGTGGAGATGATGTTTATCCTGTCATTTTTATTTATGCTATACGTACTCATATGCAGATATCGAGTGAAGAACACTATGAAGAGAAGGTGAAGTGTGTTAAGGATTATCAGGATTTTTTAAGGTAATACGGCGACCTATCTTTAGATCACACTATAGTTGAGGTTATAAATCTGTCTATAAAAGATATTGCCAATCAATCTATAGATCATTCTTAAGATAAGATTACATAGATGCGTCTTAAGACAAGATTATACACCAGTATATAGACTCATCTAGATCATATTACAGATTATTATAGGTCCAAATGAAGATCAGTTTATAGATGAGTTTAAAGAGATCTCTATAGTCAATAATGATCGATCGTTATATAGATCAGACTACAGCAGAGATTAGTCTTCACCGCAGACTACAGTCTGGTAAAGTCTAGATAAAGACAACATATCATTCTTAAGTTGTAACTTAAACCATTCTAAAGATTAGACTGAATGGCATCCGTTAGTGGTTAGTGTTCTAGTCTGGTAGACCGGAGGTGGTGGGTTCGATTCCCACCCGTGGCAGATGATCAGTCAGATGATAGTATAGATCAGGATGTAAATGGAAGATAAGATTAGGCTGTAGACGGGATCTGTCTGTAGACTAGATTTCTTTGCAAATAAACCATTCTAAAGATGAGGCTATAGATCAGTGTATATAAGAGACTATAGATATATTTATGGATAAGACTACTGATCTGCCTTAGAGCCAGTCTATAGATTGATAAGATTATATATCATTCTTGAAGAGACAGTTGATTAGTCAGATGATGTAGATGAGACTATAGATCACTCTTTAGATTAGATCAATCTTAAGACGTGAGTGTAGATCAGTCTGTAAATCACTACATGCGTGTCTATAATACTACATCATAGTTCTATAAATCAATCTAGAGATAAGACTATAGATCTGCCTTAAGATCAGTCTATAAATAAAACTATAGATCAGTCGAGATCATTCTATAGACTAGAAGATTTCTTTAGAGATACAATATTCAATTGATGGAAAAGATCTGCCTTAAGGTCAGTCTATAGATAATATTATATATCATTGAAGAATCAGATGAGTAGATGAGAATATAGATCTGTCTATAGATAAGACTATTCCAAAGGTTAATAAGATCTCATATAAGCCTTAAAGAGAGTAATAGACTTGACTATACAGCAGTATGTAGATAAGACAATAGAACAGTCTAACGATCACTACGTATGTGAGACTCTAGACCTCTCTTTTTAGAATATTTAATATCAACAGTCCAGTTATTTGAACAGTTTGAAGGTAAGTTTAGACATTTTTCTTTTTAAAATTATTGATTTTTTTTCTGCATACTTTTTATCAAGAAAATGAATTTTGGTTAACCTTTTGAAAAGGTCAAAAATCTCCTCTTGGGTGGTTTATACTATTATAATTTCACATATATATTAAACATTTAATTTAGATATGTAGTTTAAAAATAAACAAGTTATATTTCAAAAACACTGTATAGATTAGTCTTTAATTAATCCTAACAAAACCACGCCCCTTTGGCAATTAAACACATAGAATTTGCTTCAAATTTCCCTCTATATAACAAATCATTTCAATAACTATTCACCTAAGGTTCTAACAACATGTTCGAGAAATTAAGAAAACGTAATAATATTCAAAGAGCCACTCGAGAAGCCACCGATTATCTCTTCAGTTTATTTCTCTATTTGGGCGTAGAGAAATCACAAAAATGGCCAACTTTACAACGTATATATTCTCTATTCATACAACTTAATATGTGTGCTCTTTTGCCACTTTCTTTTACTTTAACCTGCTACTACGAATATAAAAAACTGACCACCGAACAATTATTGACATCACTGCAGGCCTTCATCAATGTCTTGGGTATACCAGCCAAAGTTATAACAGTAATTATAAGCTTTAAATATCTACATCAAGCTTTAAAGGCTCTGGACACTTTAGATGCTCGCTGTCAAAATCCACATGAATATGATAAAATTCAACATTGTGCCATGATGGGTAATCGTTTTACCACATTCTATTCCACTCTTTACTGTGTATATGTGGCTGCTACAATAACAACATCGTTGAGTATGGGAAAGCAGGCATATTCATTATTTATACCTTTCATAAATTGGCGCAACTCTATGCTGGAGTTTGTTGTACAATCCTTCATTGAATTTATAGCTATAAATATTGCTGTATTATATCAGGCAGCTATTGATGTATATCCTGTAATATATATCTATGGCATACGTACGCATATGAAGATATTGGTGGAACGGGTAAGAAGATTAGGTGCAGATGGAAAGATAACACAAAATGATCACTATGAGGAGTTGGTGATGTGTGTTAAGGATCATCAAGATTTGTTAAGGTAAAGTCTAAAATGAGATTATAAATATATATAGATCATTCTATAGGTAATGATAATATCAATCAATATATTGATGAGACTACAGATTATTAGTCTATCGATGGAACTATAGAACAGTACGTAGATATCACTAAAGATCAGTCTATACATAAGACTACAGATCAGTCTGTAGACGAAACTGTAGATTAATCTATAGATGATAGTATCGAACTGTATATAGAATAAACTGTAGATCATTCTATAGATGTCTATGAGCTTACAGATCAATCTATAATTGACTTTATCGATCAGTCTATAGAAGAAACTGTAGATCAGTCTATAGATGAGACTATCGATTTGTCTATAAGCCTACCGATCAGTCTATAGATGAGATTTTAATCAGTCCAAAGTTAATATCTAGACTGACGATCAGTCTATATATAAGGCTACTGATAAGTCTCAATAGATGAGATTAGTCAATCGATGAAACTATAGATCGGTATAAAGATGACACTATAGATCAGTTTACTCATGAGACTACAGATCAATCTTTAGACGAGACTATCGATTTGTCTATGAAAGAAACTGTAGATCGATCTATAGAAGAGACTATCGATCTGTATATAAGCCTACCGATCAGTTTATAGATGAGGTTATAAATCAGATTAGTCTGTCGATAAAACTATAGATCAGTATATAGGTAACACTATAGATCAATCTATATATGAGACTACAGATCATTCTATAGATGGTACTATCGATCTGTCTATTGGAGTAACTGTAGACAACACTATAGATCAGTCTATACAAGAGAATACAGATTGATCTTTAGACGAGTATATAGATAAGATTATATATCAGTCTATATATAGTCTCTATGATGATATATGGTCTCTATAGATGATATCAGTCTATAGATTAGTCTCCATATATAAGATAAGTCTATCAATGACACTATAGTTCGATATATAGATGACACTATAGATCAGTCTATATATGAGACTACAGATCAATCTATAGACGAGACTATCGATCTGTCTATAGAAGAAACTGTAGATCAGTCTATAGATGAGACTATAAATCAGTCTATAGATGAGATTATAACTCAGTTCAGAGATGAAACTATAGATATGTCTATAGATGAGACTACAGATTACTTTATAGATCTATCTCTCTTGAATCTCTTTAACAACTTATGAAATATTTTGAATTTTCTTTCTTTCAACTCTCTCTCTCTCTCTCTCTTGCCAGATTGGTCAATATCATCAGTCCCGTCATTTCGATCACCATGTTTATACAATTTATGATTACGGCCGGTATTCTCGGTACAACTTTAATAAATATATTCATATTTGCCGATTTTTCCACTCAAATTGCTTCTGTACTATATCTTATTGCTGTTATGGTGCAAACAACACCCTGTTGCTATAACGCATCTTGTCTATTTGAGGAAAGTGATCAATTATCATTGGCCATTTTCCATTGTGAATGGTTCGATAAGGATATACGTTTTCGTAAATTAATGTTATTTTTTATGATGCGTTCTCAGATGCCAATTACGTTAACGGCTATGAAATTATTTCCCATTACTTTGAATACCAGTTTGGGGGTAAGTTGTAAAGTGGTAATATTTTACAATTTATTGGAATATTTTTCTATTACAGATTGCAAAATTTTCATTTTCCCTTTATACGCTTATTAAGGAAATGGATTTTGGCAAACATTTTGAGGATTAAAGTTGAAAAATTTTGAAAAACTAATGGGAGTTTTAATGGAGTTTTATGTTGAAGGTTAAGAAATAGTTGTAGAAGTTGTATTGCTTTAAAATAAATGTGGTTAAATTAGTTAATTGTTGAATTTTTAATTGTTTTTTTCAAACGAAAAAAAAGTTTTGCTGGAGTAGTTTAAGCGGTAGGGGTTCAAGGGTGATAGATTATGGCGTTATTTGGTTTATATTTTTTATATAAAATATTAATAATTTATTTTAGTTTAAAAAACTTTCTTATTTAAATAACTTATTAAAAACTAAAAGTTTTGCTATAATAAAACATTAAGTTTTATATATAAAATCTAGTTTAAGTTGAAAAGTAAAATTAGTCTTAAAAGAACAATTCTAAGAAAATGGTTAAAATAACTACAACTGCCAACAGACAAGAGCTAATACTAAATGAAGCTTGTAAGTCTTATATAAAACTATATTTTAGCAACTGATATCATGTTTCGAAAACTTTATTTAGCCTCTAACAAACCTAAGGTGAAAACCAAACAAGCTCTCACCTATTTATATCGTTGTTTCCGAATTTTGGGTCTCTATCGTACGGAAAAATATAAATATGCTTATATACTTTATAGCATATTTATACACTGCAGTGTAACCATATTTTTGCCGGCTTCTTTTATAGCAAGCTATTCTCTGGAATCAAATAGAAATTTAGACTATGACACTCTCTTCACCTCCATACAAGTGGCCATTAATGTTTTTGGTTGTTCGCTGAAAATCTGCATGCTATTGTATTTCATACCACATCTGCTGACAGCCGAACCTATACTAGACAAATTGGATGAACGTTGTTTGGCCGAGGATGAAACAGAATTGTTGTTTAAGATTAAAAATCTAGGACGTAAATTGGTGGTTAATTTCTCTATAACATTTTGGAGTTATGCCACCTCTACATTTATAGTTTCCATGTTGGCTGGTCATCCTCCTTATTCGTTATATTTACCGTGTATTAATTGGCGCAACTCTACCTGGGAATATTTTGTAGCTTCATTTATAGAGTTTCTACTTATGGATGCTGCCTGTTTTCAGCAAGTGGCCAATGATTCCTATGCTGCTGTTTATGTTTGTATTTTAAGGGCTCATGTTAATATTTTGCGCTTAAGAATAAGAAAACTAGGAGCAGATGACACAAGAAGCCTTTTGGAAAATGAGCAGGAATTGAAAATGTGCATTAGGGATCATAAACATTTGATCGAGTAAGTAGTTTATAATACTTTTACTTTAAATTAAAAACAAATCTCTCTTTTTCTCCCTCTCTTTCTCTCTCTCTCTCTTTTGCCTAGATTATATCAAATCATTTCACCTGTTATTTCCGCCACTATATTTCTACAATTCACCAATACCGCTGGCATTTTGGGCATTACTCTTATTAACATGTTGATCTTTGCTCGTGGTTATTCTTCAATTATTGCTTCAGGCTTTTATGTTCTAGCAGTGGTAGTGGAGATCTTTCCCTTGTGCTATTATGCCAACTGTTTAGTTTGTGATAGTGATCTATTAAGTGTGGAAATATTTCATTCTACCTGGATCCCACAAAATTCACATTATCGCAAAATGTTGATATTTTTCATGCATCGTTCTCAGCAAACTATGCAATTGATGGCTGGAAAAATGTTTCCCATTAATTTGAATAGTTTTATCAGTGTAAGTAAGGTTCTAGCTGGAAGTTATCTAGATATTTTAAAAGTTTATGTTTCAATTTAAACTTCTTATTGTCACATGATTCCTTCTTTCTTTTAGATTGCCAAGTTTTCCTTTTCACTTTATACTCTTATCAAAAAAATGGGCATTAAGGAGAGATTGGGTTTGCAGTGAAGATTTTCGAGGAAAGCGCTCAAGTAATAGGGATTTTTATTATGATTTTATAAAAAACTATTTAAAGTTACATGAAGGGCAAATAAATCAATAAATGATGTTCTACAAACAACAACTGAAGTTTTAATTCTATTCTTTCTTAAGTTTGAAATGGGAAATTGTGTATATAGAATGAATAGAGATGGAATGACAGTGGGTCGCCATTTGTTTCTAATTCTATGAAAAATTATCCTTCAAAAGCTTGACAAGGACATAAGAGAAGCTTTTTATTTGATTGTTCTTTGGAATAGCAGAACAATGTTGTCGCTATTTCGAAGAACAATCTTCCTAAGTTAACACTATAATTGAATCTTCGCCCCGATACTGTCAACTCTGGTGCAACGGTATCAACCTACAACAAGATTCCTCAAAGAAACCAGAAGAATATGGTTATTTCCTGATATTTTGCAGGACAATCTTCCTACGTTAACACGATAATTGGAACTTCGACCCGATTCTGTCAACTCTGTAACAACAAGATTCCTTAAAGAAACGAGAAGCATATAGTTTACACTAAAACTAATGATTTTAGCGCGGTTATCGCGTGCCTATTATGCCTCCAAAGCTGAAAATTAAAAAGGACATTACTGCGAAGACATGCCTTAGATTTGCTTCATTATTATCCTGCTATTCCAAAGAACAATCTTCTTTAGATAACACGACAATTGAATCTTTGCGCCGATTCTTTAGTCGTCCAAAGATTGTCAACTCTGCGACAACGTTATCAACCTACAACAAGCTTCCTTAAAGACATTAAAAGAATATGGTTGTCACCAATATAAACCAATGATTTTAGCGCGGCTATCGCGTTTCTTACTATTCTTCCAATGTTGGACATTAATGAGGACATTACTGCGAAGAGATGCCTTAGATTTGCTATTAAGATGAACGATACCCTTTAGTTAACACGACAATAGGATCTTCGCCCTGATTCTTACTTATCCAAAGATTGTCAACTTTACGACAACGTTATCAACCTACAATAAGCTTCCTTAAAGATTTTAAAGATTTTAAAAGATTTTAGCGCCGGTATCGCGTGCTCACCACGTTTGAAAAACTACTATAGACACTACCACGAAAGTTTAATGAAAGCTTATCTTTGTTGATCATCCAAAGCTTTGTTCTCTTGAAGATTATCTAATGAATTGTCAGGTTTCACTTTTCTACTTTTGATGTTTGGCTTTTCCGGCAAAAATCATTTGACGGAATATTTGTGAGTTTGATAACCACCAAACATAGAACAAATCTCTTGAGAAACGATATCGGTTTCATAAGCTTGAATATAAATGAAAACGTTCTTCTCTTCCAAGAGATTCTCTCCAGCGACATTTGAAATTTAGACTCGTATATTTTGGGATTCTCCAAACGCCTGGAAAGTTTTGTTCTCTCGTAGAACAAATCTATTCGAAAACTTCTTAAGAGAATTATCCTTTGAGAGTTAGAAACAACAAGGTTTGTTAATTCTCTCCATCTATATCAGATTTAGAGACATGAAAATATTGGGATTTCCTAGTCACCTGGAATGTTTTTTTGGACCACCAAAGTTTTGCCCTAGATAAAACAAATCCATTTAGAAAAATAGTTGAAGTTTTTCATCAAAAGACATCGGCTGTATAAGCTCTCTTCCAAGAGATTCTCTCCAGCAACATTTTATGTTTAGACTTGGATATTTTAGGATTCTTCAAACGCCTGAAATAGCACAAAGCGTTGTTGAATGTTTAGGAGTGAAAGTGTTAGTGTTTTTCTCTCCCAAGTGATTCTCTAAAGAAATTTGCAAACTACAAAGGACGTTAACCCACATTCTACTCGATTCCCATAAAGGAGCGCAAAAGAGAATAGTAAAGGAGCACGATAGAGTCCTGGGTGTATTTATTTCGAATTTAGAATAACATACATCCAGCTTCCCGATGCTTAATATGGTTTTGGAAAGAGTTAGTTTTTGTGAGTTGGAAATTTGACTACAATGATTTTAGAACAAGTCTTCTTTTTATTTAGACTAACAACAACATTCTGTCTTGAATCTTTTCTAACAACTGAATATGTCACAACTTCAAGGAGTAAGTTAGAGTAGTAAAGGTGCACGATATAGACAAAAGTGTATATCTTTGGATTTGGTGTAACATACATCCTCCTTTACGACGCCTCATCTGTTTAAAGAAACGTAAATTTAAGAAGTTTAGATTACCATCAAATTTGAAGGGAAAATACAATAATCCTTTCAAAAGCTTTAAGATTCTCTAAATTGTTAAATAGTGTTACCTTTTCCAAACAGTTATCAGACTTTTTATTTGCAAATTTTGGCTCAAAATTATGTTTACTTTACAATTTCCAACTATGTAATGGATTTTATGGAAATCCAGCACAACTAAAGAAGCCTTAACAGCTATTTGAAATGCAACAGGACTTTGACCGTGAAACTTTTGTAAAAAAGAAACTTTTAAGTTTCTTTAAGTGTGAAAAATATAAAAAATTCTTTTGACAAAAACTATGCATTTGTAAAATAATTGTTGCATTTTTAATTATTGTTTGAAAAAAATATATAAATTAACGCAAAAGTCTAGACAATTATAATGTTAACACGTTAGAACAATCAGGTTATAAAGGTCTCTTAAGTGATGGAGATCCAAGTTTTCAATACTTTTTAATTGTTTAACTTGATGATCTGTTTGATCCTAATTAGAAGTAGCAAAGAAGTCTATGGTAATACATAGATGAAAAAGCTCTACTTCGAGTGAATCATCATGTGGTTTAGAATCTTTAGCAAGAAAAGCTATCAATTAGACTTCTTTACTCAAGAGTCCTGTCTTTCAAGATTTCACTTTAAAAGAGTCTCTTTCCCTATTTTACATTTATTAACTATTACTAATTACACTTTTAATAACAATAAATTATTAATAATATATAAACTTTGAACGAAAGTTTTTTTTTACCCAAACATTATGCAGATTTAAAAGGTAAATTTTATATAAAAATTACAAAAACTCAAGACACAAGTTCAGTTATTTAATCGAAATGTTTAAAAACACTAAAGCTAAAGATAAACCACTTTTTATTAAGAAAACTTGTAAGTTTAATTATATTACTTAATTAAGCCTAAGAATTTAAGATTTTCTTTTTCTAAAGCTAAAATTACACCAAAGGTAACCAGCAAAGACTCTACCACTTATCTCTTTCGATGTTTTCGCATAATGGGTCTTTGTAGAACGGAAAAGTACAAATATCTACATCTGCTCTGGTCCATATTTGTACACTTTAGTGTAACCATTTTCTTGCCTTCATCTTTTCTTGTCAGCTATATGCGAAAATCAAGTCAATTTGAATATGATACCTTATTAACGTCCATACAAGTCGCCATTAATGTCATAGGTTCTTCGATGAAAATATGCATGTTATTGTATTATATACCTCATCTATTAACAGCTGAACCCGTTATGGCTAAACTGGATGAACGTTGTGTAGATGAAGATGAAATAGCTTTACTCTATAAACTTAAAAGTTTAGGACGTCGTTTAGTGGTTAGTTTTGCCACCTCATTTTGGAGTTATGCCACTTCGACGTTTATAGTATCCATACTGGCGGGACATCCACCCTATTCACTGTATTTTCCCTACATCAATTGGCGCAATTCGAAATGGGAATTTATTGTAATCTCTATAATAGAATGGTTGTTAATGGGTGGTGCTTGCTCTCAGGAAGTGGCAAATGATGCCTATGCTGCCGTTTATGTTTGTATGCTAAGGGCTCATGTGAATATCTTACGTATGAGAATTAGTAAATTGTGTACAAAATCGGATAAAACTTTGGCAGATAATCTAGAAGATTTGAAACTATGCATTATGGATCATAAGAATATTATAGAGTAAGTTCTTCGTCTTATATTATAAAGCAATTCCAGTTGTAATTTACATATTTCTTTCTCTTCCATCAGACTTTACAATATCATTACACCCGTTATTTCCGCTACAATTTTTCTACAATTTACCATAACTGCCGGCATTTTAAGCATTACTCTCATTAATATGATGATCTTTACAAAGGCGGTTTCCTCTAAAATAGCCTCTTGTTTTTATGTTTTAGCTGTGGTGGTGGAAATCTTTCCTTTATGCTATTACTCCAATTGTTTAATGTATGATAGTGATCGTTTAAGTGAAGAAATCTTTCATTCTTCCTGGATCCACCAAAGTCCTCAGTATCGTAAAATGTTGATATTTTTTATGCAACGTACTCAACAGACCATAGAATTTATGGCGGGTAAAATATTCTACATTAATTTAAATAGTTTTATAAGTGTAGGTTTCATATGGTTTTCAACAAATATCCTTAAATATGTTATGTCCCTGTTCTTCTTTTATTGCAGATCGCCAAATTTTCTCTTTCTTTGTATACTCTAATCAAGAAAATGAATCTTAAAGAGAGACTGGGTTTGCAGTAAGATAAAAAGCTAATTATGAAATGCCTATAGCACCCGTTATAACTGAGTTTTAAGCAGAAATCAAATCGTAAAGGAGAGAACTCTTATTTATTGAGAAGAAAAGCGGATTGCTCACAAATAATTAATATCTGAAGCACTTGTTATCACTTGAATTCACTTAAACTTTTATCACTTAAAACTGCATTTATAAATAGTTATTGAAAAGTTATTGATTGCTTAAATAATAACTAAATATCAAATAAACACTTTCTATAAAAGTTTAAAAACGATTGTAGTTTTGTAAATAAGCATAGAACAATCGGTGATAACTTCGGTTCAGTCTTGTTTATAGTCTTCTCTATTGACTATAGAAGGGTCTATAGTCTAGTCTATAGTCTAGTCTATAGTCTAGTCTATAGTCTAGTCTATAGTCTAGTCTATAGTCTAGTCTATAGTCTAGTCTATAGTCTAGTCTATAGTCTAGTCTATAGTCCAGTCTATAGTCTAGTCTATAGTCCAGTCTATAGTCTAGTCTATAGTCTAGTCTACAGTCTAGTCTATAGTCCAGTCTATAGTCTATAGTCTAGTCTATAGTCTAGTCTATAGTGTAGTCTATAGTCTAGTCTATAGTGTAGTCTATAGTCTAGTCTATAGACTAGTCTATAGTCTATAGTCTAGTCTATAGTCTAGTCTATAGTCCAGACTATAGTCTAGTCTATAGTCTAGTCCATAGACTAGTCTAAAGTCTAGTCTATAGTCTAGTCTATAGTCTAGTTTATAGTCTAGTCTATAGTCTAATCTATAATCTTGTCTATAGTCTAGTTTATAGTCTAGCCTTTAGTCTAGTCTATTGTCTAGTCTATTGTCTAAGGTCCATAAAGGGTTTATAAAAGGAGCTTCTTAATATAATTCGCCAAAGTTTTCTTTGTAAAGTAATTAAATTCCTTTTGCACTTTATCAGCAAATAAATTTAAATATTCTGTTTAGCATTTAATTTAAAATTTAATATAATTAAATTTCCTTAAAAGCAAAACAACAGTTCTAATAGAAACACCAGAGAAGCTAAACGTAAACATGGATAATTTGGAAACTCAACAACCAAATGCAGTTACTTTAGTAGAACATGTAAATAACTCAGAAAACCCGCAAGAACAGACGTCCGAGATAAACCAAGAAGAGGAAAAACTAAAAAAAGGAACTGGTTTCGACAATATCGAAACCACTATGGGTCTACGTTATTTGTTTAACGGTTTTCGTTTTTTGGGTGTCTATATGCCGGAGAAAAACAAGACCCTATATATTATATGGTCTTTATTTATCAATACTTTGGTTACCATTTATTTGCCGTTGGCTTTTGCTCTAAGCTTTATGACAATGTCCGGTGAGGAATTAGAAATTGGTAATCTTTTAACATCGGTACAAGTGTTCATTAATGTTTTGGGTTGTTCTACTAAAATTATTTTAATGGCTTTCCTATTACCCAAACTGTTGAGTTGTGAACCTGTAATAAGAAAATTGGATAAACGTTGTCATACCCAGGAGGAAAAAGAATCTATTAAACGTATTATTAAACAGGGAAATCGTTTTGTAGTTTTATTCTCTATATCCTATTGGTCTTACTCCTCTAGTACGGGTATAAGTGCTGTTATATTTCATCGTTTACCCTATAATATCTATAATCCTTTAATCGATTCTAAAGCTTCTAATTTACATTATTTTGCGGCTGTCTTTGTGGAATTGGCTATTATAGATGTAGCCTGTTTTCAGCAAGTTGTGGATGATTCTTATGCGGTAATATATGTTAGCATTTTAAGAACTCATTTGGATATTTTACTTAAACGTATTAAGAATATGAATGAAAATGCTAAGGTATCGTTGGAAGAGAATTTCGAAGAGTTAAAAATGTGTATAATTGATCATAAGAATATTATACAGTAAGTTTAAGGTAACATATAAAACTAGAAAACTTTTTAATGAATTTTCTTACAACTCTTCTAGTCTTTACAATATAGTGGCACCGGTTATATCCATAACTATATTTGTACAATTCACCATAACTGCCACCATATTAGGTACCACCTTAATTAATATCTTATTATTTGCCACTAATTTTGCTTCGATTGTCGCCTCATGTTTTTATGTTTTGGCCGTTGTTGTGGAAATATTTCCCTTGTGTTATTATGCTCAATGCTTAATGGATGAAAGTAATCGTTTGTCAGATGTTATTTTCCATTCGAATTGGGTAGATCAGGATATACGCTATAGGAAAATGTTAATATTTTTTATACATCGTTCGCAGAAGACCGTAGAGTTTACGGCGGGCAAATTGTTTCCCATAACATTAAATAGTTTTTTGAGTGTAAGTATTTATAGTTTATTTATTAGGCTGTACATTTGTATTTTAACATTCTTTTATTTTAGATTGCCAAATTTTCCTTTTCATTGTATACTTTTATTAAGGAAATGGGCATCAAGGAGAAATTTAGCAGCAAATAATGGAAATGTACATTCAAGAACTTTATTTTATTTAAAAACACATGTTAATTAACATTTATGTAGTTGTGTTAAATGTTAATGCTTTTTGCACAATAAATATTCAATAATTTAATTTTTTTTCGAATAAATTTCTTTTCAAAATCATATTAACAGATTTACTACTTTTAAAATACAACCCTGAACAGCAAACAACAGCTGATATATTGATAAAACACCCTGTGTTAAGTTTACTTAATGTTATGGACTACCCTGTGTAGTTTTGTTTACAAATTTTAGAGAAAGAAAAAAACAACAAACGTTTGTTGTGTGTGCGTGAAAAAAAGAAAAAAACTTAAAATTTAAGTAATATTTTTATAAAATTATCCTAGAAAAATGGGTCGTGCAGAAGTGGGAACACCCAAATACCTGGCCAATAAAATGAAGGCCAAAGGTTTACAAAAATTACGCTGGTATTGTCAAATGTGTGAAAAACAGTGTCGAGACGAGAATGGTTTCAAGTGTCACACCATGAGTGAAAGCCATCAAAGACAATTACTGCTCTTTGCCGATTGTCCAGGTAAATTTCTGCACAATTTCTCACAAGAGTTCTCCGATGGCTATATGGAATTGTTAAGAAGACGTTTTGGTACAAAACGGGTCAATGCCAATAAGGTTTATCAAGAATATATAGCCGATAAAGATCATGTACACATGAACTCCACACGCTGGCTAACACTTTCGGACTATGTCAAATGGCTAGGACGTACGGGGCAGGCGATAGCCGATGAAACGGAAAAAGGATGGTTTGTCACCTATATCGATCGCAGTCCCGAGGCCTTAGAACGCCAATCAAAGGCGGAGAAAAAGGAAAAAATGGAAAAAGATGATGAGGAGCGTATGATGGAGTTTATTGAAAAACAAATAGAGAAAAATAAAAGTAAAGATGATAACGAAACAGAAGAAAAAGAAAAGTATACTGAATTAAAACGAAATGAAGATCAACCTTTGAAATTAGACATTAAATTGGAAAAGAAATTTCAACCAGAATCAAAATTGGGTACCTCAGCTCTACTGAAAAAACGTGTTAAAGAGGAAGAGCAAAATTCGGATGACGAAGAAGATTCGGATGGTTTCAAAAAACCTAAATCTATTAAATTGGAAAACAAACGTAAAGATAAAGATGTTTCTGTTGCACCAAAATCCGCTTTAGATGAAATTATTAAAATGGAAGAAGAGAAAAAGGAAAAAACTAATCGTAAAGACTACTGGCTGCACGAGGGTATTGTGGTGAAATTCATTAGCAAATCATTAGGTGATAAATTCTATAAACAAAAAGCAGTTGTACAGGAAGTTATAGACAAATATCGAGCCAAGGTGAAATTTTTAGAAACTGGAGAAAAAGTTAAAGTGGATCAGGTAGGAAAAGGTTGTTTAAGCTAGAAAATAAAACTAATCTATTAACTTATTTAAGGCTCACTTGGAGACAGTTATACCGGCCTTGGATAAACTAGTGCTAGTGGTTAATGGTGCCTATCGTGGCTGTGAGGCGGTGCTAAAGAAATTGGATGAGAAAAACTATTGTGTTACAGTGGAAATTTCTAGAGGTCCTCTGAAGGGTCGTGTGGTGGACAAAGTACAATATGAAGATATATCAAAACTTTATTAAAAAGTCTATATTTTTGTGTAAATAATTTTATAAGAATTTAAAAAAAAGAAATAAATAAAAAAGTACTAAAATTAAGGACAATATTTTGTTAAGAAATGATGGAGGTATGAAACTGTAATGAACTATTTGGGTGAATTATAAACTGAAATATAATCAAGACTATAGACAAGACCTTAAGCTAAAGCATATATCAGGTCTTGATCATCGAATAACTGAAACATATTCAAGACTATAGACTGTCAGGTCGTGATCATCGACTTACTCTAACTATAGACTAAGCTTTGGTGCTGACTAAAGACTAAACTGCAGTTTTGAATAAAGACTAAACTATAGTCCTGACTAAAGACTAAACTGCATTACTGGCTAAAGACTCAACTACATTTTTGACTAAAGACTAAACTACAGTCCTGACTACAGACTTAAATTTATTCCTTTCTATAAACCAGTCTACAGTTCCACATAATCATTGAATCGCATAATTGTTTAAAGAAATATGATAAAAATCTTACAATTTACTACATTTTACGAAAAACATTGATAAATTAAACATACCTTATGAAAATACTGTCATTTTTCAATAATTTTGATGTATTTGAAACATATTTGAAGTTTTTTTTGATATATTTTGATTGCCAACAACATTCCGGAACATGTTTCAGACATTATTAGATTTCTTAAGGTATTTTCATTGTCATTTTATAAATATTTACACAGTAGTCTTTGTATTTATAAAAATTTTGAAATATTTTTAAACTTTTTTGAACATTATTATCAAGTTTGTTGAAATATTTAGTTCTTGATAAACTTTTGTCCAATTGGCGGTTATTGTTTTATAAAAATTTACACTGTAGTTCTTTGGAATATAATTTTTTTTTAAATATTGTAATATAAACAACATGTTCTGTTATATTTTTTTTAATTTAAAAGGTTTTGGGTAAAATTTCATTTAATTTTTTTATAAAATTATTAACTTAATAGAAGAATTTTGTTAAAAATCTTGAGGATTTTCGAAGGAATCACTTGGTGACAGTAGTTAATGTATATTGACACTGTAGTTCATAGGACTATATATATTTGTATGATTTTTTATGTCTATTAACAAATTAAATTAAGTTTTTGATAAAAATTTTGCTTTAGTTTTGAAAAGACATAAATTTTTTGGCCGAGATTCCCTTGTTACCTTGTAACACTTTAAGAATATCGTAGAAATTTTATTTGATTAATGATTTTCTTTCTAATCTTGTTTAAGTTACTATATTTTTTAAATTTTTCATAAAATTATTGAGTTATTCGAAGAATTTTGTAAAATACTTGAAGAATTTGGAAAGGACCACATAGGTGGCAGTTTTGAAATTCACACTACCTATAATTCATAAGATTATTAAGTTTTTTATAAATTTGTATGTTTCTTTAATGTTTATAAAACTTTTGATTAATTTTTGAAAAAAAAAATTGCCGGGATTCCCTTGAGACTCTGCTGGCCGGTGAAGTTTTAAGAAAATTGCAGTTTGCATTGGAAACTTTGTGATTTATATAAATTTTAAATAATTCCAAATATGTTTATAGTTTTCTGCTCAATTTCATTAAATTTTCCTACAATTTATTAACTTAAATAAAGTTTTTAGCCAATTTACCTGTCCGCCATTAGATGGTTGCAGTATTTGTTTTGTATAACACAATATTTCACCAATTTGTTACTTATTTTATAGTTTAGTTATTACTTCATCTTATACTTAATGTTTTTATTATATTTATTGCAAAATATTTATAGTTTTTTATGAATTTTTATAAATTTTCCTGTTTTTGCAAAACTTTTGCCTGATCACTGTCTTATAAGAAAATTTTCACACACTAATATATTAATATCCATAGAATTGAGCGCGAAAAAAGGAAGACAAACAGCGAAGGCGACTAAATTGAACGGCGTTAAAAACTGTTTCATAAAGAGGAAATGTCTTTTTAAATTGTAGACATACTATTAAATCACCCAGTGTCAATGTAAATGTTATTTTATGGTGTACCCTGTGTTGTTTTATTTACATTTTTTTGCTGGAGAAAAAAATGCAAACCGTTTGTTGGGTGTGAAAAAATTAAAATTTAAGACATATTTTTGAAAAAATTAACTTAGAAAAATGGGTGGTGCTGAAGTGGGATCTGCCTACTGCCAGACAAGAAATGGAACAATGCCAATAATGTTAATCTCAGACGCTGGCTAAAACTTTTGGACTATGTCAAAAGGCCGGGGCATACGAGTCAGACTATATCAAATACATTTGATGGTTTTTCACCTACAAAGATCGCAGCTAAAAAAGCAATAGTACAGGAGGTTACAAGGGAAAAAAGTTAAATGGGATCAAGTAAGTAGAGATAAATTGTTGTAATTAAGTTTTATGGAGTTATTTTGTTTAAGTTTCACTTAGAGACAGTTATACCAGCCTTGGATAAACTGGTAGTGGTGGTTAATGGTGCCTATCGTGGCTGTGAGGCAGTGCTTAAGAAATTGGATGAGAAAAACCATTGTGTTACAGTGGAAATTTCTAGAGGTCCTCTAAAAGGACGCATGGTGGACAAAGTAAAATATGATCATCGAAAAACTGATACATATTCAAGGCTAAAGACTGTCAGATCCTTAACATCGATTTATTCTGATTATAGACTAAGCTATGGTGCTAACTAAAGACTAAACTGTACTCCTGACTAAAGACTAAACTATAGTCCTGGCTAAAGACTAAACTACAGTCCTGAATAGAGACTTACATTTAGTCCTTTCTATAGACCAATCCATAGTTCCACATAATCATAGATTCTCATAATTGTTTAAGTTTTATGGAGTTATTTTGTTTAAGGTTCACTTAGAGACAGTTACACCAGCCTAAGATAAACTGTTATCGGTGGTTAATAGCACCTAACGTGACTGTGAGATGGCGCTAAAGAAATTGGATGAGAAAAACTTCTAGGAGTGTTCTAAAGGGACGCGTGTTGTAGAAAGTACAATATGAAGATAGTTTTGTGTAAATAATACTATAAGAATTAAAAAAAGAAATAAATAAAAAACAACTAAAGTTAAAGACAATACCTATTTTGTTAATAAATAATGGAGGTTTGAAACTGTAATGAACTATTTGGGTGGATTATAAACTGGCATATAATCAAGACTATAGACAAGACTTTAGCTAAACCATATATCAGGTCTTGATCATCGAATGACTGAAACATTTTCAAGACTATAGACTGTCAGGTCATGATCATCGACTTACTCTAACTATAGACTAAGATATGGTCCTGACTAAAGACTAAACTGCAGTACTGACTAAAGACTAAAGTACAGTACTCTGACTATAGACTAAGCTATAGTCCTGACTAAAGACTAAACTGCAGTAATGACTAAAGACTACATTTTTAACTACAGTCCTAACTAGAGACTTAAATTTATTACTTTCTATAGACAAGTCTATAGTTCCTCATAATCATTATAATTGTTTAATGATAAAAATCTTACAATTTACTACATTTTACGGAAAACATTGATAAATTAAACATACCTTATGAAAATACTGCCATTTTTCAATAATTTACATGTATTTGAAACATATATGAAGTTTTTTTGATATATTTTGATTGCCAACAACATTCCGGAACATGTTTCAGACATTATTAGATTTCTTAAGGTATTTTCATTGTCATTTTATAAATATTTACACTGTAGTCTTTGAATTTATAACAATTTTGAAATATTTTTAAACTTTTTTGAACATAATTATCAAGTTTGTTGTAATATTTTGTTTAAAGTGAAAAAATTTTGTTTTTGATAAACTTGGATCAAATGGCGGTTATTGTTTTATTAAAATTTACACTGTAGTTCTTTGGAATAAAAAATTTTTAAATAATATCTAATATAAACAACATGTTCTGTTATTTTGTTTATACTTTAAAGATTTTGGGAACCAAAACATTTGGTTAAAATTTATTAACATAATAGAAGAATTTTATTGAAATACTTGAGGATTTTAAAAGGGATCACTTGCTAACACTAGTTAATGTATACTGACACTGTAGTTCATAGGACTATACATCTTTGTATAAATTTGTATGTCCATTAATTAATTAAATAAGTTTTTCATTAAAATTTTACTTTAGTTTTAGAAAAAACATAAATTTTTTGGCTGGGATTCCCTTGTTACTTGTAACACTTTAAGAATATCGTAGAAATGATATTTGTTTTATAATTTTCTTGTTAATTTTGTTTAAATTACATTTTTTTTAAAAAATTTGATTAAGTTTTTCATAAAATTATTAACTTATTCGAAGAATTTTATTAAAACACATAAGGAATTTAAAAAGGACCACATGGTAGCAATATTTTATGGAAATTTACACTGTAGTTCATAAGATTATTAAGTTTTTAAAACTTTTTGTGATCATTGAGACAATTAATAAGTTTTTGTTTAATATTATGCTTTAGTTTTGGAAAAACTTGTGACGGGATTCCCTTGAGACTCCGCTGGCCGATAAACTTTTAAGAAAATTACAGTTTGCGGTAGAAACTTTGTAATTCATGTAAATTTTTAACAATTCAATATATTTTTATTGTTTTCTTCTCAATTTCATTAAATTTTCCAACAATTTATTAAGTTAAATAAAGTTTTTGGCCAATTTACCTGTCCGCCATTACATGGTTGCAGTAATTGTTTTATTTTCCACAACATTTGATTAATTTTTTCCAATTTTTTTGTTTATTTTTGAGTTTCATTATTACTGCATCTTTTACTTAATGTTTTTATTACTTTTATTACGAAATACTTAAAATTTTTACTAATTTTAATAAATTTTCCCGTTTATGCAAATTTTTGCTTGATCATTGTCTTATAAGAAAATTTTCACACTCACACTAATACATTTCCACACATTGAATTGAGCGCGTAAAAAGGATGACAAACAACTAAGGCGATTAAATTTAACGGCGTTGAAAACTGTTTCACGAAGAGATCAAATCTTTATAATGTCTTAAAGAAAATTGTTTCAAAGGAAAGGGAATAAAGTTTTAAATTGAATAATTATGAAAATTAAATAATTGTATACAAAATTTTCTATTAAAATATGCTTTTATACCAAGTTGTTTTGAAAAGAGCAATTCTTGACGCCGTTATTTTGTAAAACTTATTTGCGGCTTAACTTAGTGGCAAAATCTGTCGGGTATGTTGCAAAAGTAGCTGTAAATTTTTTGCTTTCGCAAGAATTGTCAATTGAGCGTTTTTTATTCAGTAAATAAAGCTGTTATTAATGAAATTATTAAAATGAGGTGTTTAAATTAAGGAATTGTATATATAATTCAGTTTCTGAAGTTATTTATTTGAAAAATGTGGTTTTTAGAAGTAAGACATAATTATAGTAAAAATTCATCTAAAATGGAAAAATAATTTAAAAAAAATAGTTTTAATGGACGATCTTTGTTTGTCATGAGTGATATAAAATATATTATTTAGAGAATTTCGGAATAGAAAAGTTTGATTTGTTCTCTATAGCATAAACAAATGTTTTATTACAAATAAATTGTTTTTAATATTAAATAATATGTGCTTGAAATTTAAAGGAAATATTTTAAAACAATTTATTTATAGCTTACAATTAAAAATAAATTAGCTAATGACGTGTTAATTAAATTTTATTAGGAATTAAAAAAACAATGATTCACTGTTGATTGATTTGTTATTGCATTTTGTTTTTCTATAATATTCTCATAAACATTATTAATCAAAACAAAAAGTAAAAAACGACCGGCCTCTTTTTTTTTATTGTAAACATTAGACAGTTCTATTTAACAACCCTCAATTAAATGCATAATTAATTACAAATACTACATTTTACAATTAAGTTGTTTCTATATATTTCATATTTACAACGATAACAATTTTACGTTGAATTAAAATTATAAGAATAATAAAAATATTTTCATTCATTTTGTATAACAAATATTTGCTAAGATATTTATTTGTTTGTTTTATAATTAAACGGAAAATTCTTGTTAAATATTTACGTCAAATAATGATTCAATAATATCGCCTGATTCTATTTTATGCAAAAAAGTTTTAAATATATATTATAGCAAATTTTCCCAAACAGAAATGTGCAGACTTTTATCAGGTCATAAATTTTACTAGGGGTTTTTTTAATGAGGTCTATTAATTTTTATAATATTCCCTACTTTTTGTATAGAAAAATCTGGCTAATTGTTTGAAAAGTATGTCTATTGGCTTTTTCGAAAAGCCAATTTAGATTAACGTTATATTAAAATATTGCTTTCAAGTGACACACTTAGTTTTCTCTAATGTTTCTAATTAATTATTTAAAGCAAATATTTCCACAATTAAAAAATGTTCTTTGAGCATAATTAATTACTTAAATATTTTAAATATTGATTTTTTAATAGTAAATTATAGCAACAATTAAAAGGCAAACAAAATTCTAATAGAATCCTTTTATTTAACAATATCGAACTTAAAATGTTAAAATTTCCTTAAAAATGCAAAGAAAATAAACCTTTTGGAAGGTTTTAGTGATTTTACAATTTGACATTACTGTCGCAGAGAGATTGCTCTCAAAATGGCTAATGAACCGTTATATTTTTGTTTACATTTATTAAAAGGATTAACATTGTAGCGTTTTTTTGTTATAGAGTTGAATTTTTCGACAAATTTCTTTAAATGAATTTTTCACACATTTTACACTTAATTTTCATAAAAATTGTTATTGTATTTTCATAAATATTATTTTTAACAAATGTTGAAGTGTAGTACAAAACCAGGGGGGTTAAGAAAATATAATATTTATTGCCATTTGCTGTCTTAAGTTCCAAATTAATCATAATAACTTATTTTAGAACATTTCTAAGAACCAATAAAAAAAAATTAACATACGATCACCGACGTCAATCATATAGACATAATAAAATTTAAAGTTTATTATGCATTTTTAACAAAAGACCTTTTTGAAAATTTAGAAAAAAAGCACCCAAAGTTAAGAAAAAAAAAAGAAAACAAAACAATAAGAGATAACAAAATTAACCAGACAGAGAAAGAGATAGCAAAAATTTAAAAAAAAAAATAATTAGAGGAAATTTGTATAAAAAAGAACAAAGTCCATAAAAACTGTATGTATTAAATACGTCAAATTATATACATAATTCTACATACATTGTATTTTAATTCATTAACTACGTGTTTTTATTTTATTTTTTTTTGTCTTTTAGCAACAAACTGAAATTTTCTTTTGAAATTTTAAAATTTTCTAAAACTAATTGTTTAAAGTTTTTAATCAAAAATAACCTTTGGCTTGTTTTTGAATTTAAATAACACACTTTTTTCTAATTAAGTTTGAATAAATACTTGTGTTTTATTAAGTACTTTCTATTATTTTATTATATTAAATAGTATACATCATAATAATTTAATACTACTGTATAATAAAAATTCTATTTATAACATTTAAATGAATAAAGAATGTTGTTTTTTGTTTTTTGTTTTTTGTTTTTTTGTAAAATATTTAAAAAATCTCTACTTAAACTACTCTAATAATTTATTTAATAAATTCGTTGTTTTTCTAGGGTTTAATTAAAATTCATTATGAATTTAGAATGTTTAATGGTAGTTTTTTTTAATTAAATTAAAAATAAAGCTTATCAGTTAAGTATTACAGCTAAAATATTCTCATTGTCAGTGCTAATATTTTTTGATAAAATTATAAATATAAAACTATTTCTAAAAAAACATAATTACATTATTATTAATTAGACAAATTTTCAGCTTATTTTTTATTTTTGTTTAGACCAGCATTTAGTTCATGTTGGTGTTAAACCTTATAGCTGTAAAGATATAAAATAAAAAAACATATAAAATTAATACATAAACTATAAAAGATTACAAACAAAATTTTTTAAATAATAACAAAATTTCTTTTAATAATAACATTAATTTCAAATTATAAATAAGATTTGTAAACGTGTTTTGTTTGTTAAATTTTTTCCTTTAAACTGTTTTAATTTTAAAGAATAATGTTTAAAACTAATTTTTTGTAAATATTTTTCACGAAAAAGTTTTAGTTTTTTATAAAAAATTCAGCAATTAATTAGAAAAAACTCTTGATTTTTTTTTTAAATTTTTATATTTATTTGTTTTTTTTTTTATAAAAAAATGCTACTTATTCCTTGAAAAAACTTTTATTATTTAAAATTCCCTTTAAAACACTTAATTCCTGATAAAAAAAAAACTTCTATATTGTCAATACTATTATTAGAGTAACAGATCCTTTTTTATTGTAAACTTGGTTGCACTTGTTTGCTTTTAACGGATAAGTTTTCTTCGTGGCCATATCCACAGAGAAACTTTCTCTTAATTCTCTTTTAAAGTTTCCTTATAATTGTTGTATTTTGTTATTCTTCTCATTCCTACATATTAGTGCGATAAATATAAAGTTGCTGAATTAGTTTAAACACTGTTGTCAACACTAATCATAATTACAGATCCTTTTATTCATTTAAACTTGGTTGCACTTTTTTTGCTTTAAAACATCTATTCTAACGGTATTTTGTTACTATTTTTAGTTATAAAAGTTTCAACACAGTTAGTTGTCAACACTGTTTATAATGACAGATCCTTTAATTCATTTAAACTTGGCAGCACTTTTTTGCTTTTAAACATCTATTCTAACGGTATTTTCTTTTTTTGGTTATAAAATTGTACAATTTTATAAATTTAATGCTATTGATTGTTTTTTTCCTTATTTTAAAATAAAACTTTAACGTCATTGTTGAAATAAACATTTCATATTGTGATTTATCCTAATTACTATGATATTATTAAAAAATTATTTAATTAATTACTCACCTTAATAATATAATTTCTATATATTGGCCTTAATTTGCAGGCAACATTAGAAATATTTAATACAATTGAAAATTTAACCAATTAGCAGCGGCGTTGAAAAAAACAATTGTAAACAAAAACAGCCGATGAGTTTAATACCCTATAGCCAGTTGTGTAGGTGTTTGAGTTAGTTTTAAACGTGTTTAAGTACTTTTTTGTTTTACAAATTATAGGAAACTATTTTGTTTTTTGCTTTTCTTTCTTTAGTTATAACTTATTGATAATATTATTAAGAAAAAAAAAAAATAAATGAGGTTTTAATAAGACTTGAGAATTTGTTCAGTTAGACACTTCATGGAAGCGTTATTATCTTGTTTCCTTCACCCTCTTAATACTTTTTATTATTTCTCAAATAAGCCTTCTGCTTAACATGCTCTTTTAGACAAGTACCATCCTTGGCACGCTGCTGACACACCACCTCTTTGACCAAAACAAAACATTGAGTTTGTACTAGGTTAAAGAATAGTTTGCCTATAGTATTGGCATCTTCATCACTGGCCATTTTTAGACAGGTGCGAAAACGACGATCACAATTACAATGCGACAAAGTATAGGGACGATAATTGAAAAGATCAAAACGATTACTCATGGCTGGTATATAGACTTTACAATGATCATGGGTACGACAGCATTTATCAGCCATAGAGGCACCACCCAAATGATTATAGGTACCATTAGCCGTATTACCACGACCACACCAGCGTGTATTGGGGGCAATTAAGAAGTCCGACAATTGACGCTTCTGGCGTGAGTGTGTAGGGGTTTCTAATGAGTCGTCTTCCGTGTTATATTTCTCCTCTGTTGTCAATACGTCATTATTATGTGTATTTTGTTCTGCTGCTGCTGCTACTGCTACTAAACCAGTTGGTTGTGCCTCCAAATTCTTCTCATGCATAAGGTTTGTGCGTTTTTTTGCACTTACCACGACGTCATCATCGATATCGTATGATTTTTGTTGCGTTGGTATGAGTTTGAATTGGTGTGCATTTTTTGCCTGCTGTGCATTAAATACAATTTGTTGTTGGCCATCATCAACATCAGCGTCATTATTATTAATATTATTTAATTTAAGCACATATCTATCTTCAATTGTCTGTAAAATCTTTCCTAATGGTTTTTCAATACCAAATTGCTTCTCATTTATTTGTTTGTTATCGGTATGTTCTGGAACATATATTGTCCATACCCAGGATATGTAAATTGTAACGATTATTAATAAATTTAAAAATTTCTTCATTTTTAAATGATTTTCTTTTTTTATTTCAAATCCGAATTCTTTTAAAACTTTAGTATTTTTTTTAGAATAAATTCAAATATTTTTTTTAACCGTTATTTATTATATCAATGTTTTTTATTGTTCTTGTATGTTTTTAATTGCTTTATTAGCACCACTTAAGTGTTTGCCTATAAAAACACTTCAATACACTTCCTTCACTGTAGTGCGTTAAAACGTATATATTCTTTGTTTTTTTAATTTTCTCACGTTCTCACGTTCACGTTCAATTATAGACTGTCCCTGGCTATCATTCGATGGTTCAATTTATATAAACGACCAAAAATATTACTTTCAGTGTGTTAAAATTAGCGTTTTTTTGTAATGTTTAAAAAAATTATAAAAAAAATTCTAGCGATTATTTATTTTAAGGTGGCCATAGTTAGAAAAAAAAATACTAATATTTATAATTTCTAGAATATTTCGCATTTTTAAAAGTTATATTCATAATTTAGAAATATTTCGTTAATAAATAAAATTTTTCTATTTGCTTATTATATTGTTGAGACATACAACCCTGTTGTTATATTTTAACTTCTCACTTCCGCTCTTTGTGAATATTTCTTAAAAGAAGTTGCCAGATTAAGTAGTTTCATATGTTACTTATGCTAGCAGCTATCAGTTTTTGTGTTTTTCTCTTTTTCTTATAAAAATAATAATTAATGCTGAGACACCCTGTTCTATTTGTTTACATAGACAATTTGTAAAGTAAAAAAAAAAAAACAGATGACACATCTCGTTCTCATTTACATGATAAATGTCAAAATTAATTAACAAAACAAAAGAAATCAATAATCATTTTTTTTACAATTTGCAAATACATTTTTCATCCTTAAGAGCATAAAAATTCACATTTTTGATCGCATAAACGTTAACTGCTCTTTTGTTAGAAACGGTCAACTACGGATTCTTACTAACATCTTACCTGATAAGAAATCTAATCTTTCGAGGGAACAAATAATGTTGACTTACATGGAGAAAATATATAATTATAAGCTAAATGATTTTAATATTTATGCTACTGATGCCTCTCTGGCTGAAAATGCTGCTGGCTGTGCTATTATTGATGTCTCCAATGATGCTGAATATTTGTTTAGAATTGCTCATAGAACTTCTAGTATGTTTGCGGAACTGTGTGCTATTAGTAGGGCTATCGATTCTGCTATCTCTGCTGGTGTTGAAAAGTTGGTTATTTTCACGGATAGCCTTTTGTCGTGTCAAGTCTTGAATGTATCCACTACGAAGAACTATTGTGTTGCTTCTATTCACAACAAAATTAGAAACTCTCAAATTAGAGAATGTCATTTGCTTTGGACGCCCAGTCATGTGGGTATTGATATCAATGAAAGGGCTGATGTTGCTGCTAAAAATGCTACTTCTATTGGTGCTGAGTTGGTAGTTGACCTCACTGCTGATGAGGCTATTCGTTGTATACGTGATTGTCTATATGAGGATTGGAATTCTGAATATGTGGAGCTTTCTCGTGAGAAGGGAAGGTTTTTTGCTAATATATATCCTAATGTACCGAGAAAACCCTGGTTCTATGGAAATCATGGGCTTGAACCTGCTGCTGTTAAAATTCTTAATAGACTTATGACTGGACATACTTTTGGTAAAATGTATTTGAACAAAATTGGTGTAATTGACTCTTATCTTTGTGATGTGTGTAATGTGAACGAGACTTCCGATCATATTATTTTCAAATGTACTAAATTTGACAACTTGAGGCGCAAATATGGCTTTTTCGACAAGTACTATGATGTTTCTTCCCTTCTGAAATCGGGTGACTTTAATGTTTTCAAGTTACTTTTTGAATTTCTGAGAGATGCCAAAATAGACCTGTAGTCTGATTATGATGATTCAATGATGTAACTTTTCTATTTTTGTGGGATAACCTGGCAGTTTGTGAGTTTAATACTCCGCCAACACACTTCAAAGTTAAAAAAAAAAAAAAAAAAAAAAAAATAAGAGCATAAAAATAGCAGCAAATAAAAGTGTTTTTTTAGAATTTTTACAAAAGTTTTTGAGCAATTTTAACAAATCAAAAGAAAATATACATTTAAAAACAAACAAAAATGCAAGATGGTAGACAAGCAGCACAACAATATCAGGAACAAGTATTACCCGAACGTATGGCCAAAATGGAAGTGACCCAACGACCACAGCCACCACAAAGACTTAATCTCATGAATTCATTGGCTTTGAGCGGTACGAATAGCAATGATGAATCCGAACCGGAGGCCAGATATGAATGTGCCATTTGTATGAGTTGGTTAAAGGAACCGGTGCTAACGACTTGTGGTCATAGGTTTTGTAAAACCTGCTTAAACAACTGGTTGCGCAAGAAAAATCAACTATGTCCCATGGATAATCAGAAACTAGAGGTGGATAAAGATGTCTTTCCCGATAACTATACGCGACGAGAAATACAACAGATTAAATTAAAGTGTGAGCATAATAAGACGGGTTGCACATTTATAGGTTCACCCTTGGAAATGGAACAGCATAAGCTAGAGTGTCCCTATCGCTGTGAGGAGGAGCCGAGCGAGGAAAAATGTCCCTTTGCCAGCATTAAATGCGATTTTGTGGGACGCCCTGAAACCAATGCCTTGGAAATGCATTTAAAAGAAGATATGCCACATCATTTGCAATTAATGTTGAGATCTTTACAAAATACAGCCATAGCTAGCTGGAATCCACAAAAACCAGCTAGAGGACAAAATGGTAGTGGAGCGGGTGGAGCTTTACCACCACCGCCACCACAATATGCCAATGGTGATGGAATTAGTGAGGAACAACTTATACAGGCCATGTATCAGCGTATAGTGGTTTTAGAGCAAAGAGCCTTCGAGCAAGAAGTCAAAATAGAAAACCTGACAAAACAACTAATGGAAACACAACAACAAGTGGATGCTCGCTACAGCAATGGCACTATTGTTTGGGAAATTCCTAGCTTTCAAAATCTTATCAATCATTTGCGTTCCAATGCCAGTCATTTAAAATACTCTCCCGAATGTTATACTTCACCCTATGGCTATAAGTTTTGTGCCCGTCTCAATATACAACCACGCAATATAAATTTCTTAAGCTTACACATCCATCTAATGCAATCGGAAAATGATATACACTTAGAATGGCCATTCATAGGACGTATTAAATTCTGTATGGTTCATCCGAGAGACATGAAACTATCACAACACGATACCATTATGACTAAAGCTGAAATTTTAGCTTTTCATCAGCCACGCGAACGTATTAGTGGACGTGGTTATGGTTTTGTAGAATACGCCAATATAGCGGATATTATTAAGCGAGGATTTTGTGAGGATGATCGTTTACTTATAAAAATACAAATAAATTTAGTCTAAATTCAAAAGTAAGTAAATAGTTTTGTAAGGTATTTAAAAGGAATTGCTGTTGGCAGGAAGAGCACAATTAATGGAATAGAATGGAAAAGAAATATTAAAGTATTTCCCCTAATTTTTTTAAATAAATTTTAAAAACATAAAACTAAATATAAGGAGTCTTCCCTAAAATAACCTACAAAAAAATGTACAATATTGCAGAAAAAAGAGGATTTAATAAGACTCTAAATACGCTAAAAACTCCTCAAAATAAATTTTTTATAAGAAAATTTTACAATTATTAAATCCTGGCTAAAGCAGTGCCAAATTTTTAACTCCATACAAAACCAACAAATATAGACTTTATAACATAATAAGCCAAATTTACAGGAATTTATAAAGAAACTCTTAACAAATAACATTAGAAAAAAACAACAACAACAAATCTCAAAAAATTTTTGAAATATTTTAACAACAAAAAGCATTTTAACTTTAAAAAAACACTAAAAGCACTTTTTTCTATTAAAACAACAAAATATTTTGTAATAACCAAACATTGCAAAAAAACTAACTAAACATTTTTTAAAACAACTTAAAAAAAACCATTAAAATATCTATAAACTATTTAACTTTTCAATACAAATTAATTCTTTTTCTAAATCCCCTCATAAACATTTTATTTCTAATAAAATTTAAAAAAATCTCTAACATCCTACACACAATTGGAAAACATTAGTATTATATATATTTTTTAAGGGACTTATTATTAAATCAATATCATATCATATATCCTTTTTTTCAAAACATTCCCTTTTAATTTTTTAAGTTTTAGCAGAATTTAAGAAATTTTAAAATTTTTTTTATTTTCCAAATTTTAACAGTTTTTTCAAATTCCTTTTGTTTGCTATAAGTTATTGTTTTTATACATATTTATATATATATAAAGATATATAAAATCGTACTTAATTTTTATGTTTTAGCTGTGTAATTACAAAAAAAAAAAAAAAAAAAAAAAAAACAAATAAAATTTATGTTATAAAACAAAAAAAAGGAGAATTTTAATTAAAAGAACTTAAGAGACTATAAGTTGTTGTGTGAACTATACAACAAACTTATAAAGTCTATAGTGAAGACTCTAGTCTATAGTAAGTGTACTCTCTTTAATTCAGTCCCTTCTATAGAGCGGTCAAGTCTATAGTCTTGTCTCTAGTCTATAGTTAGTCTAATCGTCTCGTCTCCCGGAATCCAATCTAAAGTCTATTCTATAGTCTAGTCTATAGTCCAGTCTATAGTCTAGTCTATACTCCAGTCTATATTCTAGTCTTTGGTCTAGTCTATATTTTAGTCTATAATTTAGTCTATAGTTTAGACTATAGTTTAGTCTATAGTCTAGTATTTAGTCTAGTCTATAGTCTAGTCTATAATTTAGTCTATAGTTAAGTCTATAGTTTAGTCTAGTCTAGTCTATAGTCTAATATGTAGTCTAGTCTTTATTCTAGTCTATAGTCTAGTACATAGTCTAGTCTGTAATCTAGTCTATAGTCTAGTCTATATTCTAGTCTATATTCTAATCTATAGTCTAGTCTATAGTCTAGTCTACAGTCAAGTCTATAGTCTAGTCTATATTCTAGTATATACTCTAGTCTATAGTCTAGTCTATAGTCAAGTCTATAGTCTAGTCTATATTCTAGTATATAGTCTACTCTATATAATATTCTATAGTCTAGTTTATAGTCTAGTCTATAGTCTAGTCTTTGTCTAGTCGTTAGTCTAGTCTTTAGTCTAGTCTAAAGTCTAGTCTATAGTCTAGTCTATAGTCTGGTCTATAGTCTAGTCTATAGTCTAGTCTATAGTCTAGTCTATAGTCTAGTCTATAGTCTAGTCTATAGTCTAGTCTATAGTCTAGTCTATAGTCTAGTCTATAGTCTAGTTTATATTCTAATCTATAGTCTAGTCTATAGTCTAGTCTACAGTCAAGTCTATAGTCTAGTCTATAGTCTAGTCTATAGTCTAGTCTATAGTCTAATCTATAGTCTATAGTCTACTCTATAGTCTAGTCTATAGTCTAATCTATAGTCTATAGTCTAGTCTATAGTCTAGTCTATAGTCTAGTCTTTAGTCTAGCCTATAGTCTAGTCTATAGTCTAGTCTATAGTCTAGTCTATAGTCTAGTCCATAGTCTTGTCTATAGTCTATTATATAGTATAGTCTATAGTCTAGTCTATAGTCTAGTCTATAGTCTAGTCTATAGTCTAGTCTATAGTCTAGTCTATAGTCTAGTCCATAGTCTAGTCCATAGTCTAGTCTATAGGCTAGTCCACAGTCTAGTCTATAGTCTAGTCTAGAGACTATTCTATAGTCTATTCAATAGTCTAGTCTATAGTCTAGTCTATGGTATAGGTTATGGTATAGTCTATAGTCTAGTCTACAGTCTAGCCAATAGTCTAGTCTATAGTCTAATCTATAGTCTACTCTATAGTCAATTATATAGTCTACTCTACTGTCTAATCTATATACTAGTCTATCGTCTACTCTGGCTAGTACATAATCTAATCTATAGTTTAGACCATAAACTACCCTAAAGTCTAGCCTAAAGACTTGTCCATAGTCTTGTATGCAGTCTAGTCCATTTATAGTCTAGTATATGGTCTAACCCAGTGTAGTGTAGTCTGATCTATAGGCTAGTCTACACCTTAGATCATGTTCTATACTGTCTATAGTTTAGCTAATAGTCTAGTCTATAGTGTAATCTATAGTTTAGTCTACTCTATAGGTAAGTCTATAGTTTAGACCATAGTCTTGTTTATAGTTTAGACCAGAATAGTCTAATCAATTTTGATCTAATTAAAAGTAAAGATTATTTGAAGTTATTTTAATTTCTTATTTACATTTCACATATTTACACACATTATCTTACTAAAAATTTTAACATTCATATTAAGACGAAGGAGAGGACGAAAAAAACAAACGCAATTTATATATTTACTTATAAACCATATATTGTCCCAACATAATACCCTCTGCTGTCATACTAACATCAACATTTAAACTCGTTATTATACCCTCCGTTTGAGTATTTTCCATTGTCTGCATTTGTACTGGCAAAAAATCGAGTGGAGCTATTTTACTGCCAACTTTTTCTAAATCATGTGAACGCATATGTGAGTTAAGACCACCCGATTGTGCAAAACCTTTGCCACATATTTTACACACATGTTTACGATCTTTCGAATGTATAAGTTTGTGAATACGCAAAGCTTTTCGCCGTTGAAATGTTGAACCACAGATATCACACTTAAATGGTCGATCGGTGGTGTGCGCAACAGCGTGTACATTAAGATCATGTAGGGAAAAGAAACACTTACCACAAACATCACATTTAAAGGGCCGCTCACCCGTGTGTCTACGCATGTGAGCCTTTAGAAGACTACGATGTCGACATTGTTTGCCACATATTTCACATATAACAGGCAGGCCCGTATGACATATCATATGGGATTTAAGTTCTCTGCTAGTAAAGAATTCCTTATCACATTCTTTGCATTTGTGGGCCTTTACGCCGGTATGACGTATCTTGTGATTTAACATATTACTCGATTGTGTAAAAGTTTTACCACAAATATCACAAAATATACCAGTATGTTTATATTTATGACCGCGCAAAAGACGTTCAGAATAGAAAACTTCATTACAGTCATCACATTTGTATTCGACTTTAGGTGGTTTGGGCATATTGTGAACAGTATAGTTGTGCTTATTTAATCCATTCTTGGAAGTATATGTACGATCACAAGTCAGGCAGGTAAAGATACGTTTATGTCTTTTGTTATTTTTGTCTTCGTTATTAGACTGAAGTAAAAAAATGTAAAAGAAATAGCTTAGTTCTAGTTCAATTCTATCAGTTAGACTGCTTTACTTTTAATAACTTACATCTATATCAGATATTTTATCATCCAATGACCAGTCTTGATTCATATCTACATCATCACTATCATATTCATCGTTCTGCTCTTGCGCTTCTTCATTATTAGTCTCTTTTTCAAATTCATTACTAAATTCACTTAAATTGTTAATCTCCTGCTTTTTGTCTGTCTTTACAGCTTCATATTCTTCGTTCGAAGCATTCTGCTCTTGCTTTAATTGCGTTTCTTCATTATTGGTCTCTTTTTCAAATCCAGACCTTAATTCGCTTAAATTATTCATCTCCTGCTTTTTATCTGTTTTTACAGCATTTGTTTGTTTATTATTCTTTCTAGCATTTCTAGTACTTCGCTTTCTTACCGCCTTTATCTGCTCCTTTAATTTGACATTGACATCATCACCATCATTCACTTCTTGATTTAATTGGATTGCCATTTCGTCTTTAGTTTCCTTTTCATTGACTGCTTGATTTACTTGGATTGTCATTTCGTTATTAGTTTCCTTTTCAATGTTTAAGTTTAATTTATTCAAATCTTCCACCTCTGTCTTATCCTTTATGTTTACACTTTTGGATTCTTTATTATTCTTTCTTGAATTTCTAGTATTACGTTTACGCTCTACAATTTTCTCTACCGAAATATTTATATCACTAGCATCGGTCACTTTTGTTAGTGCTTCTTGTTTGTTGTCATGTTTCCCAAAAGATTCCTCTTCTCGCTTTACAAGATCTTCTTGCCTTAAAGGATCATCTTGAGGTTCCTCTTCTTTGGTGGTCATATTATCTATTAAAGAGGCATCTTTTGACAATTTAGCACGTCTTTTGAGTTCCAATTCTTCTAAATTTATACTCTCCTCGGCCAGCATAAGATGTTGCATGTGAAAGTGACTGGGAAACTGGTCGAGATGGATGTTGATGTTACACATACAGCAAGTAACATTGTAAACGGCTGGTGGAATACAAAAGATTTCGCCGCATTTGATGTTGTGAAAGTCATTTCTAGTAGGATGAGCTACTTGCAGCATTTTACAGTAGATTTTTTTTTAATTTTTTAAATAAGTTTTCATTTGCTTTTGCAAGAAAACAATTGTTTTCTTAAGAATAGAACACAAAACCCTGCGCCGACAAATATTAATGACCACGAAGGCGAAAAATAAAAATATTGGCGGCGGCTTAAAAACGAGTGTAAGACTTCTAATTTTACAGTTACTTTTTAATTTTCATAAATTTTAAATAAAAACGGAATCCGCCAACTTTTTTTATTTTAAATTTCACCTTCTTGAGAAATCGTTAAACTTTGGTGATAGCTTTAAGAACTAATTATAGTAATTAAATTTGTTTGATAACAAACAAGAAATGCATTCAATTGTTTTAATTTTTGCCGAGTTTTTTTGCGATTAAGTGCTGCCAAGTTTCAACTTGTTGTCATTATAAAACATATAAACAGTTGCAGTTGTTGTTTTTTTCTAATATTTTCAGATGCTAATCTTTGAAGTTAAATTTTTAATGTTGGAAATTTTATATGTGTCTTTTTAGTTTAATTGTTACTTTATTTTGTGATGTGATTATCACTTAATTATATTGCATTTATTTACACATATTCTACAACTACTATTATCATTTTATTGTAAAAATCTTAATAATATTTAATCATATGAAAAACTAAAATTACAACGACCACAATTCAATTCTAAACCATATATTGGCCCAAAACACTACTACTCTCTGGTGTCATACTAACCTCGTTAGTTGCAGATGTTTTATTCGACGTTGAACTTTCCGCTGGTTCTATCTGTACTGGCATAATAACCGGTTGAGCAATCTCATTGCTAGTTTTCTCCAGAGCAGCATCATGTGTTCGCATATGCGAGTTGAGACCACCGGATTGAGCAAAACCTTTGCCACATATTTTACACACATGCTTACGATCTTTCGAATGTATAAGTTTATGAACACGCAAAGCTTTTTTGCGTTGGAATGTTGAACCACATATATCACACTTAAATGGCCGCTCACTGCTGTGCGTAACAGCGTGGACGTTAAGATCATGAAATGAAAAGAAACTTTTACCACAAACATCACATTTAGCCGGTCGTTCACCAGTATGTCTACGCATATGGGCGGTTAGAACACCACGATCTCGACACCTTTTACCACATATTTCGCAAATGACAGGCATTAGGCCGGTATGACAAATCATATGGGACTTTAATTCTTTGTCGGTAAAGAATTCCTTATCACATTCTTTGCATTTGTGTGCCTTAATGCCAGTGTGGCGGATTTTGTGTCTCATCATATTGCCGGTTTGGGTAAAAGGTTTTCCACAGATATCGCAAAATATTCCCGTATGTTTCCATTTATGACCACGCAAATCTCGGGCGGAACGAAACACTTCATTGCATTCATCACATTTGTGTTCGGCTTTAGGTTCTTTCGGTTTTTTCGGCGGTTTATTAGGATTATGAACACTATAGTTGTGCTTTTGTAAGCTGTGTTTGGAACGATACGATCTTTTACATGTAAGACAAGGAAAAGGTAGTTCATCTTTGGGACTGTTCTTGTCATCGGGATCGGACTAAAGAAAGAAATCAATAATACCAATTTTAATCAGTTCTAGTTTAGTTCTGTACGAGTTTCTGTTTAACTTACATCTGTGTCAGAAATCTTATCCTCCAAAGACCAATCTCGATCCATATCTACATCATCACCATCATATTCTTCTTTTAACTCTTCCTCTTCAGTAATCAAGTGTGTGGTCACTTCTTTTTCATTTGCCTTATTCTCCTCTAAGCTTATTTCTTCTAATTCACTTTCAACATCCGTCTTTTGATCTTCCTTTTTACTTAGAGCTTTTTTATTTTTCCTCGAATTTCTTGTATTTGGTTTACGCACCAGAATCTCCACCTGCAATTTGTCCCCAATATTTATTTCCTCACTTTTCGCCTCCTCAGGTAACTCTTCATCCTGCACTTTCTCCTGCTTCCCACGAGCCTTTTCTGTTTCCCTTAATAGCTGCTGCAAACTTTTATCATCTTCATCCACTTCTTGTTCATCCGCCACATCTTCCTGTTTTATGGGATCATCTTCGGGATCCTCTTCTTTGATGGCCATATTATCCAGCAGCGTTGCATCTTTAGCCAATTTAGCACGCCTCTTAAGTTCTAATTCCTCCAAATTTATACTCTCCTCAGCCAGGGTAAGATGCTGCATTTGAAAGTGACTGGGAAACTGATCCAGATGCATTTTGGTGGCACACAGACAGCAAGTAACATTGTAAACAGCTGGTGAAACACAAAATATTTCGCCGCATTTAAAATTGTGAAAGGCATTACTCGTAGGTTGCGCTACTTTTAACATGTTGCGTTATTTATATTTTTTTAGTATTTTTTGAACAATTTTTCATTCGTTTATATAAAAAAAAATAATTGCACTCAATAACAAAAATACATTTTTAGCTGTCAAAGAGATGAAAATGTTTTTTATGTGATAAAGTGCTGCCAAGTTTTACTTTGTTGTCATAAATTGTGAGAGAGCGTAAGGAGTATTGCCAGCTGTAAAACAGAAAAGATTATATTGCCATTTGCAAATTATAATACATTTAAACGTTATTTAAAAAGCACATAATCGTTAAAAAAGGAAACATGAATGAATATTGTTTTATATTATTAAATTTCCGCATCAATACATCATATTTGTTTTAGTTTTTTTTAATAATAAACACTTTTTAAATTTGTATTTCTTATAATGAGAAAAAAACATGTATTTCTTTTTCTTACGTTTATAACAACTTTTCTTATTTTGTCCTTCTTTCTGGGAGTTATAAAATAAATTATATTTTTTTTATATACTACTTGGGTATATTAACGATTTTTTTGTTAGTTTAATATTGAAAAAACAATTTTACAACTTCTTAAAAACTACATATATGTATTTAGGTAATAGAATTATTTTTTCTTATTACGTTTTCGTTTCTTATCAGAGCCATGCAAACCCTTTTTGCGTGTTATGCAGACACGACAAAACCAGTCTTCATTGTCCTTGGGAGCCACAAATATGCCCACACAAACCCTTAAATATTCATAAAAGAATTATTAACAATAAAGCAAACAATCAAATTTATAAAAAACAAAAACATACCAATGATACCAGGCATCACAACCATCGCAACCAATCATGGGCGAACCATCATCAACTTTACCACAGGCTGGACATATCCATACCCGATTGCCCTCAGCATCCTTCAGCATCAGAAAAAAGAAAAAATTACAAAAAAATTATCAAAAATTTTCCTTTTTCATAAGAAGAATGTAATGTTTCTTACGATATACGAAGAAGGACGACTTGTTTCCGTTATTAGAGTGAGAGGACTTTGTCTGTCAGCGCTGGCGGACTTAGAGGCTGTGTCTGTACTGTGGTGTGCAGCACTTGTGGGCGCCGATGTCATATCATGTTGTTTAGTTGTTTGTAAAAGTTGATGTGGCAACAGCACCGAACTGGCCGATATGGTGCCACCTGAAAGCCATGGACTGGGTGGTGGTACTATCATATTGGGATTTGAGGCAGAGCTAGTCTTATTAACATCGCCTATTTCCAAAGAACTCGCATTTGCTGCCGAAATGCTATTGGGTGTTGTAGTAGAACTCGCTGATAATTCACCACCTGAAGGATAAAAGTTTTTTTAGTGAATTTTTTTGAAGAGCTATAACTGAAGTAGAACAAAACTAGAATTGAACTTGAACGGAACTAGAACTGAACTAGAATAGAATTGAACTGGAACAGAACTGAACTAGAACCGAACTAGAACTGATCTACAACTCAACTAGAAATGAGCTGGAGTTGGACTATAACTGAAATAGAACCGAAATGAACTTCAACTAGAACTTAACTGAAATTGAACTTAAACTAAACTAGAACTGAACTAGAATTGAACTAGAACTGAACTAGAACAGAACTAGAACTCAACTAGAACTGAACTAGAACTGAACTAGAACTGAACTAGAACTGAACTAGAACTGAACTAGAACTGAACTAGAACTGAACTAGAACTGAACTAGAACTGAACTAGAACTGAACTAGAACTGAACTAGAACTGAACTAGAACTGAACTAGAAGTGAACTAGAACTGAACTAGAACTGAACTAGAACTAAACTAGAACAGAACTGGAACTGAAATGGAACTGAACTAGAACTGAAATGGAAATAAACTGGAACGGAACGAGAACTAAACTTACTTGTGTTAAGTTTATGTTTAGGTGGTCTCGTCACTAAAGGTGATATACGCGCCAATTCCGGCGACGGTTCTCGTTGATGTTCTCTGGGTGGCGATGAGACTGCTGTTGGTGGTGGTTGTACAGGTGCAGCAGATGAAGATAAAGACGTAGACGTATTCTTATGACCATCATCGCGTGGCGGTGTGGGTGAGTGTGTAGAGCCTAGTTTTAATGTCAATTTTGGTACAATAGCGGCTGGCGCTGTTGCAGTCGTCGTATTACTACTAGTCGTTTCATTATGTACATGGTCAGATGATGAGGTGTGCATTAAAGCTGCTGTTGATAATTTTTGTTTTTTCATTGGCTCTATATCCAATGATAGTGGGCCAGTAGCAGCAGCTGAACTAATGGTTTCTTTATTGTTGCCTGTGGAAGGATTTGAAACTGAGGCCTGTTGCTGCAAGCTATTGGGATTTTGTTGTGTCGAATGATTATGATCATCTAAATTCGTGCGTAGTTTTTCTTTTTTCTTTTCCTTTTTTAACTTTTTCAATAAATCTTTATCTTTTATTTTTTCTGGATTTGTGTTGCTGGTGCTGCTAGTACTAGTGGTAGCCGTGTGTGCCATTGCTGTGACAGGAGCCACCGCTGTTGGTATAATTTCTATTGTAGGTTGTTCCTTTTCTTTGACCGGTGAACTTTGCGTGTGTGTTAGTAAATATTTCTCGGCTTTTTCTTTACTTTTATTTTTATCCTTTTTGTCCTTTTTCTTTTTGATTTTACCCTCTTTTAGCTCTTTAAGCTTTTTAAGTTTTTTATGTTCTTTGCGTTTCTTTTGCAAGTCGTATACTGTGCTGGAAGAAGCTCCCGAAGATGATGGAATGGCAGCCGTTATTGTTAGATTATCAAAGACAGAAGAGGATGCTGTAGCTGCTGAGGATGATGCTGTGGTGTTGGTAAAATCGTTTTTGTGTGCATTGAAAGTGGGATTAGCATTGGCCGTTAAACTATTGTAGGGTATATTTTTGGATGAATACGCCATACCGGTAGAAGTCAAAGGTATTAGATCAGCACCGCCGGCTAATTTTCCCACACCTCCTGCGTTTCCTGTTCCTGTAGCTAGACCACTTTCAGTTTTGTCTGTACTTATCAAGGAAGCGGCATTAATACTGGACGTTGATTTTTTCACTTGTTTTTTCAACTTTTTAAGCTCTTTAGTGGACAAGTCAGTATCTAAAGACTTTGGTGTCATATGACTGTTGTTACTGGTATTTGCCACAAACATATCATCCATATTAAAGCTGGTATGGTGTGTTGACGCTGCATGTGCTTGTGAAGGCTGACTGGTTAAATGTGCTGTAGTTGGGGCTTGTGCTTTAGCCGTTGTAGGTGGTGGTGGTTGATTTGTTTCATCTGAATCATCGGATACTTCAATGGGTTCATTATTTAATGTAATGGGTGTTTTAATGCTTAAACCACTTATATTTCCACCTCCTCCCATATTGTGATTTGATTTTTTATTTATGGAGAAGTCTAAACCAGATTCCTGCGATTGTGACAAAGACTTATTGAGTTTATTGAGCGTCATTAAATCCATGGGACTTTCATTCTTTTTCATTAGCTGCTCGAACGTGTTGACAGACATGCCACCCGGTGTTGAGGGTATTGATTTGCCACTTATACTGCCGCCAGCACTTTCTGGTGTATGGGCATCTTGCATTTTCTTAAGTAAATTATCATGGGTCAGAGTATTTGAATGTGAATTACGTGGTTTGGGAGTTTTTGGTAAATCTGGTTCATGAGCATGTGGTGGCTCGTGCGAGTGTTTGTTTCCACTGCCAGAGTGCTGTTGCTGTTGTTGTTCGTTTAGTTTTGTGAGGAAATCGGGTACCAATGGGGCGACATTACAATAACTGCGTTCAGTTGCTTGTAAATTTGTCTCAGATTTCTTCTTGTCGCTTGTTAGGTCTTCTGTATCTGGTAAAAAGACAAAAAAGAAAAATAGAATTAACCTAAATTCAAATCAATAATTAAACTAAGAACTAAACTACAAATGAATTAGAATTGAACTAGCACAGAACTAGAACTGAAATAGAACTGAACTGAACTAAAAAAGGACTGAACTAGAACTGAAGAACTGAACTGGAACTAAATTAGAACTGAACTGGAACTGGACAAGAACTGAGCTAGAACTGAACTAGAACTGAACAAGAACTGAACAAGAGCTGAACTAGAACTGAACTAGGACTGAACTAGAACTGAACTAGAACTGAACTAGAACTGAACTAGAACTGAACTAGAACTGAACTAGAACTAAACTAGAACTGAACTAGAACTAGAACTGAACTAAAACTGAACTAGAACTGAACTAGAACTAAACTAGAACTGAACTAGAACTGAACTAGAACTGAACTAGAACTGAACTAGAACTGAACTAGAACTGAACTAGAACCTGTTCTAAAACTGAACTAGAACTGAACTACAACTGAACTAGAACTGAACTAGAACTGAACTAGAACTGAACTAGAACTGAACTAGAACTGAACTAGAACTGAACTAGAACTGAACTAGAACTGAACTAGAACTGAACTAGAACTGAACTAGAACTGAACTAGAACTGAACTAGAACTGAACTTGAACTGAACAAAAACTGAACTAGAACTGAACTACAACTGAACTAGGATTGAACTAGAACTGAACTAGAACTGAACTAGAACTGAACTAGAATTGAACTAGAACTTAACTAGAACTAGAATTGAACTAGAACTGAACTAGAGCTGAACTAGAGCTGAACAAGAACTGAACTAGAACTGAACTAGAACTGAACTAGAACTGAACTAGAACTGAACTAGAACTGAACTAGAACTAAACAAGAACTAAACTCGAACTAACCTAGAATTGAACTTAAACTTATTTGGTTTTAAGTTAAACTTACCTTGATTTACAGCCGCATTCTCACCACCCATTGGCGGCTTAAGATTGGGAAATGGAAAGAGACCAGGCAATAGAGGATTTTTGGGATTATTAGGAAATGCCCCAAGTCCGGGTGTAGGAAATAAACCCGGAGTAGGTATTAAACCAGGACGAGGAGGAAATGGAAATTGTAGCATGGACAACATGTTAGTGGGTAAATTAGGAAAGGCTGGACGATTGGGCAGCATAAATGGTTGAACCAAACTGCTAGCCATGGCCTCAGCGCCGGCTAATAGACGCTTAGAATTACCCGGTGATTTAAGGGGTGAAGTAGAGGCTGCGGAAGAACCGACCGAAGGAAACATAGCGGGAGAGGGTAATTTTTTGCCAGTTATCAAACTGGTATCAACCGATAAATCTGTTGTAGAAGATGAGGACGCAGAGGGAGCCGCTTTTAAAATAGTATCCATGCGCATAAGTTTTTTGTTAATGGATTGCACCTCCTCGTTGGTGGGTACTGCCATATTAGAAGCTGGATTTGTCATATTAAGAGAAGCCATATTGTTGTCATTATTTAAGAGATCTTGTTTGAGTAGTTTAGACTTTTTCTTGTGTTCCTTGCGCTCTTTGGCACCAGCCATTATCATCATTTGTTGTTGCAAGTGTTTATATTGAACCCATTCTCGGGGATTTAAGGGATTGTCAAACATTTGAGCCATATTATCGAAAGATAAATTACCCATACCACCGGCGGCACCAAAATCTGGCGGTAGTTGAGAAGGTATTTGCCCCGGAAATAGATGGCTATTATCCAGCTTCATTTTTTTACTGTTTTTCTTAAGCATACTATTGGGAAATTGACCTGGAATTTTTGGAGAATTTTTACTACCCGGTTTACGTCCACGTTTCTTGGGTTTATTTATCAATTCCACTTCGGGGGGTTTTTCACCAAACACGCGATTAAGCAGGCTTAAATCGGTGGGTTGTTGGGGATTTGTTTGGTTGGCAGGGAGTGGTGCCATAGGTTTCTCTTTGATATCATCTACATTGATAACATTGCTGTTGTTGAGAGCTGTGTTGTTGTTGGTTTCATTTAGAGGAGGAAATAGATTACGTCCTAAGGGAGGTGCGGACGTATTTGTAGGCTGTGAAGGTCCAGGCGCCGGTGTTATTGTAGTTCCCGAGGGCAAATTTATTATGGGTGTATCATTTATTCCTGGCAAACGCATGGGCGTGGGAGAAGATGATTTAGGGGTTTTTTGTTTGGAAATCTTTTTGAATATATTCAACTTAGAGCGATCTGGTTCATTAGAAAGCTTCAATTCTTTGCCATCTGCTGTTAGTAAAGGTTTGGTATTGTTATCCATTAGCTCATTGGGAGGTGCCTCATTTGCAAGAGGAGTTTTATGGAATTTATTTAATAAGGCCTCCGGTAATTGATGTCCTGTTGGCGTAGTATTACCAACAATATTCGGTGTAAATTGTGGTTTTACTGGTGAAACATTTGTCATTTCTTTGCCGTCCAGTTTAAGCTTTTGTTCGTCCATATCTAAAGCTAAAGGTTTGTTTGTCGCTTCCGGCATGCGTGGTGGAAATATGGGCACCAAAGGTGGTGGCTGTTGAGTTGGTTTTTTTGATTGTTTTTGCACCTCCATTAACATTTGCTGTTTCATCAGTTTTTGCCTTTGTTTGGCCTGTTTGCGTAGCAATTTCTCCAATTGCAACCTCTCTGGTCCCGGTGGCATGCTAGCCACTATGGCTGGATTTATTTGTTTGGATTTTTTATCGGGACCCATAATATTACTCAGCAATTCAGGTGGTATTTTACCTTGTTTAGCCATTTTTTGTAACATTTTCATGTACTTGCGGTGAGCCTTATCGACAGCATCCATTTTACCCATTTTATCGCCTAAAGGTTTGGCATGTTTCTCATTTAACAGCTGGCCACCTAAAAGAGGAACCTTTTGTTTTTTGGCTTTCTTTAAAAGCATATTAGCATAATTGGTTTGTGGTGTTTGAAGGGCGCCCGGATTATTTTGATGCATCATAAAGGATTTTTTATTGAAATTACCCACCGGCTGAGGCTGCAAATCATGATGGAAGTTTTTACCACCGGCAGTATTAAATAATTTATGTTTTTTCATATTTGGCAAATCCGCCAAAAGTTCAGTTTTCTTATGTGTCACTGGTTGTGGTTCGAGACTGCGTGCCAAGGCTTGTTTTTTAGATTCTTTACTTGTGGTGGGTACAATTTCACGTTCGCCGCCATCTTTTTCCACTAGTGCAGAAGAGTTGTCGTTATTTAGAGGATTGGGCGTAGAGTTGGCCGAACGTGAAGCAGGTCGAGATTGTGTGGGTGGTGCAGGAGGCGGTGGAGGTGGTGGCGGTGCATCCAAACCTAGTAATTTATCTGCAAGAAAATAAAATTATATTCACAAACTAAATCTTAATTTTTATTTTCGTTTTCTATTACCTATTATATCGGGTACTATAGCTTCTGGCATTTTACCCTCTACAGCGGGTGATATATAGCCGCCAGTAGTCATGACCACACTACTAACCTCACGGGTAGGTCTTTCGCCATCTTCTAAGTTTGTGCTGGGTTTAAATAAAGATTGCAAAGTAGTTTTATCCAAATTCAGTGATTTTGTGGTGTTTTCTAGAAAATACAAAACAATTAAAATGCCATAACATATTTAACAACTAACCCACCATTAGTTGCTTCCCCATTGGTATTATTCGTTGATGTTGTTAAATTATCTTGGAAAGTTTTGGAATCGTTTAAATTACTGTTTGAGCCGCTATTACTGCTGCTGCCAGCCAGAGTTAGTGTTTCTGCTGGTTGTTGGGTTATTTCTGGCGGCAGCATTGGCGGCAAGTGTGCATGTACATGTACCGGTCTTGTTAACACCTCTTTACTACCCGGTTTAAGGAAATTCAAAGCAGATTCTTTGCGAGCTGGAAATTTAGGCACATCCAAAGCAAACGGTACCGGCTCCACATTGTTAATATAATCCAGTAATTCATTTAAATTAACATTAATGCTGCTCAAGGTCAAGGTCACATCATTTAAATTGGCCTCGGTGCGGTTGTCTAACAAAAACAAAAAACAACAACAGAAACATTGCAAATAGTACCACGCCACAAAAAATTCCTTAACACTTACAATGTTCCACTTGGCGCCTTAAATCTCTGGTAAATTCTCTCATAAATTTATCCAAAACATCTTGTAGAAGTTCCAACGGTGCTGATTGTGTAGCATTATAGCCTATAGTTTGACAAATTTGTGCCACTGCCACACGCAGCAATTCTTTCATATATTGGTCACTCATTTGGAACGCCTTTTGTTTTCCTGTCTTCTTTTGTTGTTATTGTTGCAGTTTTTTTTTTGTCTTTTATTTTATTACTACTGCTTCTTCTTTTTTTCACTCATTAAATCGAAGTAGGAAAAAAACACAAGTACAGTGTGAAAGTTTTTTTTCTGTTTTATTTTTGCAAATTTCATTGATTTGCATTACAATTCTTTTATATACACTATTATCTTTTAAAGCATTTTTAATCAAAGTTTAGTTTTTTGCTTAGTTTTAGCTTTAATATGTGCAATTTTTATTATTTCTTTGGGAATTTACAAAATATAATTCGTAGAATCACAAAATAATTTTGTGTACACACTGAATCACGTCTGTCAAATGCAGTGCTGTCAATTTAGTTAGGTTGTAAATCAAAATGAGCGATTTTTACTTAATGCTGTTTAGCGGGCAAAAAATGTTATAAAATTATAAAAAAATGAATAAATATACAAATAAAACGTTAAAATTAGTAAGAGAAAATAATATGATAAAAATAAAAATTACATACATATATCAATTATTATTAAAAATGTTTTAAAACTGCTTTATTGAAAAAAATCTCACACATATTGAAATAAGAGTTAGCATCATTGGTTAAATATTTACAAAACGGCACCAAAATGGAATGAAACAAAAACCACTCATTCTAGTATTACCAGATGTTATTACAAACAAAACAATATAATTTAAAATGAAAGATTTATATAATATATTGATTACAATATATTTTAATGAAGTGAATAATAAATCAATTCAATATATATATATAAAAGGTTCTTCATTAAAAAAAATTCCTTTAAATTTCTCCTCTAGAACAGCTCTCAAGCAAAATGTATTTTCATATTCTTAACATCTGGCATCTCTACAAAACAAAATTAAAATTCTAACAACAACAATGAAAACAAAAACAAACTCATTAATTTATAGAATTTTTCGAAAAATCGCCTAGAAAATGTTAATAAAATAGAATAAAAATCCAATAAAATCTTCTAAAATGAACAATATTAAATTAGAGGATATCGAACATACCTCCAATGGTGATCATATATATGCTGAAAAGCAGACTTGTGTACTGGAAGAAAATGATACACAATGTGGACATGTCTTCTATAATGAAATTACACGTTTGCTAAAATTCTATTGCTCCTATTGTCGCGAAACTTATGATAATATTGAATATTTCTGCCAGCATTTAAGTGAACATTTAAAAGAGGTAACACATGAGGAAATGGAAGGACCAGAAGAGGAACAGGAGTTTATGACACCTGAAGAGGAGGAGGGGTTGCTGGAGGAAGAGAATGAAGTAGAGTTTTTAGCTGACCTAGAGGAGGAATGTATAGATAAAACTTTAGGTTCTGACAAAGAAATCAATGAATTGGATATGTCTTCCTATCCTCAAACGCAAACAGAGGATGATGATGATGAGGATACTCGAGATGCTTTTGAGTTTGATGAGGAGCTGGATAAACAATCACTTAACACAGACATTTCAGGTCATAATTTTGGTAGAGACGATTTGCCTCTCGAACATGATTTAAATAATACCGAAATGCTTATAGAGGAAATAGAAGATGCTGAGGAGATACGTGCCGAGGTAGAGCAAGAAATGCGTGATAATTTGACAGAGGATAATAGTTTTATACTATTAACGGATAATACTACTTTAAAGGATACAAATCAATATGAAGATAAGTTAAAAATATCGACATCAGCATGCTCCAGCTCCCCGGATAAAGTGAAAAGCGGTAATAGTTTCGAGGAATGTTTTATAAATGAAACGAATATCGATAAGATACGTTCGGAAGGAGTGTGTGTGTTGAAAGAAAAAAGTCCTAAGGAACAACGTAATAGGCCAATGCATAAGAAAAGGGTGAGTATTGTATTTTCTGGACTATAAACTAGTCTGTAGCCTATGGACCATAGTAGTCTAACATTGTCTCATATTTTCCTAGACGAACATCCAGGACTTGTTACGTTTAAAACGTCGACGTAAAAAGGTCACTACGGTTAAAGTAATCGCCGTCAAGAATCGTATAGCAGAACTTTATGAACGCATACAAAATGAACAGCAAAAATCTCAACAGATATTTTCCTCCGATTTATTAAACGCACAACATAAACAGGAAACTCAAGATGCTATAGAAAGTTTAATCGATAATAATAATGAAATAGTAACAAATAATAAGCTAAATCCAGCAACACAAACTGCAGAATCTATAGCAAATACAAGCGAAGTGACACGCAAAATAATAGGTGAAACTGTTATAACTCTAATACCGGAGGGTACTAAAATACCCAATAAACTACCCTCGCCAGTTAGTAAAACTGTTGATAATGATTTAGTAAAAAGTGAATTAAGACCAATAAACCCCGGCCGTTACAATCATTATAGGGAGAAGGAGGAGGAGGGCAAGAATAAATTGGCTGTATGTCCGGCTTGTGGTAAAACTTTTCGCAGTCATTTCAGTCTAACCATACACAAACGTATACACTACCTCGAATCGGATAGTAGTGTTAAATTGGCACATAAATGTTCAGATTGTGATGAACTTTTTAATAAATTAAGTCAATTGAAACATCATGTGGAGAGTGTACATTATCCTGATGGTTTTATTTGTAAAATATGCAATCGTCAATTGAGTAGCCTTTCGTTGTTGGAAAGACATATGGTTAAGGTTCATCTTGATCGTCCGTTTAACTGTAAACAATGTAATAAAAACTTTTCCGATCCTCTTACCTTTGAAGAACATTTAGCTTCTCATAATTCGGGTCAAGTATTTAAATGTTCGACGTGTGGCCGTAAATATTCCACAGAATACTTTTTAATGGAACATATGCGTAATCACAAAGAACAAGTGCCACAAACTTGTGTGGTTTGCGGTAAAGTCACTTTGCGCATTACGCAGCATATGAAAATACACACACCGCGACCTAAACGTTTACTTAGCTGTTCGGTTTGTGGCAAAGTGTTTAATTTCAGTTCTGGTCTCAGTCATCATTTTAAAATTATGCATAAACTGCCTAGACCACCACCTAAACCGAAAAAGGAACAATCCAATCAAACAATCAAACGTAAACGTCGTCCCCGCTCGAATGAAATGCGCAGTATGAATCGTAAGAAACAATTAACGCTAAACAGTTCAGAATCAGAATCAACGTTCCAACAAATACCTTCCAACAAATACACACCGCAAATAATTGAAGAACAAATTGAAATTCCTCAACATGAAGTGTTTGATAATGCAGTCACAGGGAATTCCTTCTTAAATTTAGAAACTAAACAATCTGTGAATATAACAAATCCTAGTCAATCCTATATATCACTTCGAAACAATCACCAACAAGTTTTGCCAGCATCTGAACTACAGCCATCCGCTGATGTTGTGATTAATCATAAAGAGGAAGAAGCAAAACGTGTTATTGTTGAGCTAATACAAAATTCTACTTACACTTCATTCTATCCCGATAATTTCTCTAGTGTTTTAGAGGTAACACCACCTATAGCTAGAGAAGAAACTATTTCAGCGGTAAATAGTATTGTGCATGACTGTTAGTTGTTAGTTTAGTATTGTAGTTTAAACTAATTTTAATATAATTTAAAATTGTTAATAATACTTTTATATAGCGCAAGGAAATGAAATGAATAATAAATTGCTTGAAAATATATTTTTTTCTTTCTAAGCTATTGTTATTTATTCATTTAAAGAATTTCTTTGATCACTGTTACATCTTGACTTTGTGTTTTATCCGCCTCTCCATGCACACGTATCATGTGACTGTTTAAACCATTAAAGGTTTTTAAAATATTATCACATAATTTACATTCATATTTTCTATCGTGGTTATGCGTTAAATTGTGACGTTTCAAAGAGATAAACTTTTTATTACATAAATTACATTGGAATTTCTTTTTATCCGATTGCTCTAAACTTTCAACTACTGAGGAATCAGTGGCACCATGAAATTGTCTTAAATGATTATCCAAACCATTGAGACGTTTAAAAGTTTTATTACACTCTTGGCATTGATATTTTTTCATCTTATCTATAGATGTTTTGATTTTTTTCAAAGCATATTCCTCAAAACTATCCGCTATAAGTAAATCGGTGGACTGTATTTCATTTGGGGCTCGAGGTTCTCGATGCATACATATATGCGATTGTCCAAAGTGTTGTAGGTCTTAAATGCCTTACCACACAAACTACATTTATAGTTTCTTTCGTTGGTATGGGTTTTTTTATGTCGACGCAATCCCTTGAAACTAGTAAAACCAGATTGACATATTTCACATATATGGGAACGTGTTGTGGCATGTACGTTCATATGTTCTATAAGAGCTGTATTAGATATGAACCTTTTTTCGCAAGCCAAACACGCATATGGTCTTTCTCCTGTATGCACTCGCTTATGTATTACTAAAGTTGTTAGAGCAGCACATCGATAGCCACAGAGAAGTAACTTAAGACGTGCTTCGGTGGGAAAACCTTTACCACAATTATCAATAGTACATATAAATGATGCTTTCATGTTATGTACTTCCAGATGACGATTGAGATTTTTTTCATTTGCAAATGTTCTACCACATTCTGTTCGAGGACAAGGAAATATTAGTACTTTATTGCTATCATTGCTTTGTTGGTCTTTTTTCTCGTTATCCTGAGAAGAACTTATATGGTAAGTGTCATTTTTAGATAAATTTTCATTTAACTGTGAAAGAAATATATATAGATATATAACAAGTAAGAGTGCTATATTCGGCTGTGCCGAATTTTTGTATAACCTTCACAGTCAGTAGCAATAACTGTTCTTTTACTTTGGGCTCATCATGCTTAGTTTCAATATTATGGAAAATTCAAAAAGAGTAAATTTTGAAAAACAAAAAAGTAGCAAAAAGTTCCCTTTTATGGGTTCTTACCTAATTCAGACTCTACATACTTAATTTCATATTTCTAGGCTTCACAAACTTAATTTCATGTTTCTAGCCAATAACAACACACTAGTGCTGCTCTACCTCAGCTTGCTCTTGCTCTGCTGCTCTCGCTTTGCTGCTCTCGCTCTGCTGCTCTCGCTCTGCTTGCTCTTGCTCTGCTGCTTTCGCTCTGCTGCTTTCACTCTGCTGCTTTCGCTCCGCGTTGTTTTTATAAACACAATAACAAAATTTACCGTATGATTATGTATTTTGTTTTTGTGTTTTGCAATTTCTGTTTGAGTATGAATAAAAAAAATCTCCATTTTTTGATGAAATTTTCAGAGGTTGCTCATATATCCGTTATTTATTTTAGCTAATTTTAAATAGAGGTCTTTTCGAAAGCATATATAACAGGCTTCCCGCATAGTGTTGCTATCGTAACCATATTCGGTATATATAAAGAGGACAATAAACTACAAATTGTGCTAGAAATTGTTTTTGTAAAGATTCTTCAAAAAAAGTCTATGAACTATACTAAACCTAAACTATAGACTATGATCTAAGCTATTGGCTGAAGAACATATTTATAACTATGCAACAGACTAACCTATAGACTATACTATAGGATAGACTATAGATTAGACTATTGACAAAACTATAGAATATAATATAGACTAGACTAGTATAGTCTATAGTATAGTCTATAGTCTAGTCTATAGTCTAGTCTATAGTCTAGTCTATAGTCTAGTCTATAGTCTAGTCTATAGTCTAGTCTATAGTCTAGTCTACAGTCTAGTTTATAGTCTAGTCTACAGTCTAGTCTAGTCTATAGTCTAGTCTATAGTCTAGTCTATAGTCTAGTGTATAGTCTAGTCTACAGTCTAGTCTACAGTCTAGTCTATAGTCTAGTCTATAGTCTAGTCTATAGTTTAGTCTATAGTGTAGTTTAAAGTCTAGTCTATAGTCTAGTTTATATAGTCTAGTCCATAGTCGAGTCTATAGTGCAGTCTTTACTCTAGTCCTAATCCTAGCAGAACTATTCCAGATTCAGATCTCGCCAATATTTGGGGTCCTTTAAAAACTGATTTCAACAGAAAGATGGATTGACATGGCTTAATCGACTCCGCTATCTAGAAGGAAATTTATATATAACTAAGGTGAAAGGTATAAAAAACAGGCTAAATAGTTTAACGTATAGTCTATATTCTAGTCTATAGTCTAGTTTATACTCTAAGTCTATAGTCTTGACACTTACCTTATTATCTCGCAGCTCCTCACTGTCATCATTTGATTTCTCCAAAGCTTTCTTTGACTGAAGACAATATTTCCTATGATTACTTAAACCTCTAGAGTTTTGAAAAACTTTATCACACAATGAACATTTCGTAAAACGTTTTGAATTATGTATGACCATATGACGATACAAATATCTATCATTAACAAATGATGCACCCCAAATCCTACAAACATGATTACCCGTTTTTCAATGAACATGCATATGTTCTCCTAAGGCTGATTTTGAGATAAAATCTTTTTTACATATTTCGCAGGGAAATGGTTTCTCACCTGTGTGTCTACGTTTGTGTATGATCAATGTGGCATTTGAACAACAACTATAAGCACAAATATCACAAATATAATGTTTTTGATGATTTTTCGAATGTGCTAATAGGCGTTGTTCGGTGGGAAAGGCTTTTTGGCAATCCTTCTCAGTACACACAAAAGTTGCAGGCATTATATGCAATTCAAGATGACGATTAAGATTTTCCAGACAGCTAAATGTTCGTCTGCAATCGATGTTGGTACATGGTATTCTTGGTTTTTCCTCACTATGAGATTGCAAGTGAATTTTGAGCTGTGATTGTCGTGAGTAACGCTTATCACAGAGAGAACATTTGTAACCCTTATGCATAGTCACAACATGTTTATCCAAGATTTTTTTAATTGTAAATATCTCAGGACATTCAGGACAGTTATATTGTTTAGCTTGTCGCTTCGACTCTTTTTCATCTGCTGTTGATTCATCTTTAGCCCTAGTTTTCTTTAACTTAATAGATTAATGTTGTTGTCTTAAGAGAATTGAATAATTTAAAACTTACCGCTTCCAATGTCACTTCGCAATCTTTGCTACTATTTACAGTTTTAGTTTGACACCTTTTACTTTTCTTAAGTTCCCTATCATCTGTGTTGACATGTAAAACCTTTAGCAAGGAACGATCCTCCGTAAAACTACTTCCAGAATCATGAAAATCATCTTCACTGTCATCGGACGACTCACTTTCTGTTGCCTCATTTTCTCTTAAACAGTTAGAATCTTGAAATTCTTCTTCATTATCATTGACCGTTAATTGTTCTTGCTTTAGTTCCACTTCGTTCGCAATGGGATTATCAATAACTGCTTGTTGTTCTTTTAACGTACAATTATCAAAGTGTACAGCGAAAATTGTTCACAACAACTTCACGATAGCAATTTTCCCTTCAAAGGAAATGAAAATTTTAAAGGGAACAAAATTTTCACTTCTATTGGCGATAGGGATGAGAATATAAAACTTACCTCAGGTGAATATAAAACTTTCCTCTTCAGTTTAAAATTTCTCCTTTCCACAGACGGTTTTACAAAACCAACAGTCTGGCAACGCATCAGATAGAGGCAAACGAGTTGACAGACGTAAACAGAAATTAATTCCAAAAGTCGTCTTTGTTAAAGTAAATGTAAATTCCTTTTTATTAATTAAATAATAAATTGTTGTTAAGTGTTATATATTCGTGTTTTATTAACTCGCAACTATACATACATTGAGATTATTTTAATTATATATGTATGTTGATATTATTTTTGGTTTAAAATTTGTTTTTGTTTACATCGTTTACATTCACAATTAGCTTATTGTGAATTAATTTCAGCATGACAGTTAAAGCCAATTCTGTATAGAGTTTGACAGCTGTTAAACAGCTGGAAAATATGTAAATAAAATACATGTAAACAAATAAATTGTTATAGGAAACTAAAGAAAAATATAAAAAACTATAAAAGTTAACTAAAAAAAATGTTAAAGAGATTACCGCTTTGCACGCTAAATTCACAAACAACAACAAAATGCGGGGAAATATTTTGTGATAGTTTAAAAAATTTCACTATTTGCTGTAGTTTTTGCAAAATTAAATTATTTGCTTACGATGATCTCCTTCAGCACATACAAAATTTACATTTTGAATACATAAGAAAAGAAGAATGCAATGAATTTTATAAAAATGATGAATTTAAGGAAGAAAAATGTGATGAAGTGTCGGAATCATTGAATAGTTGTGATATTTTATATGACTGCAAGGTTAATGATGATGCAGTTAATAGTTCTGAAGAAGAAACAATAAAGGTGTTGGAAGTCAGACCTAAATTTAGCAAAATAACTAATAGCACTAAAGAAACTAATATAGAGGAAGAGAATCACTTGGAAGAGGTAAAATAGATATTGCTACAAATAATCCTTTAAGAAATTCAATTAAAGTTAGTTTTAAATCTCCCATAGACGTCAAAACATTCTACTGTTTATGAAATTGGTGATCCTTTTGCTCCTAATCAAAAATTCGAAGCTTTATTGTGTCCCGATTGCCAGGAATTATTTTTTCTTAAAAAGGAATATGATGAACATGTTGTAAAAGAACACAATGGTCATAAATGCCCCAAATGTGATATGCGTTTTCGACACCGACATCACCTCAGACGGCACTTACAAAATATGCACGAAGATTGCGAGGAAAGGAAACAGAACAAAAGATTAAAACAAAGAATACCCTGCCCTTATGCCGAATGTCCGAAAAGTTTTACTTTAAAGGAATCTCTTAACTATCACCTGGAATTCCATACTATGAAATGTACTTTTGTATGTAATTTTGAAAATTGCAGCAAAAGTTTTCCCACACAACAGCGTTTAGATCAACACCAAGAGAAACATACTATGGCACGTACGTTTGTTTGTGATTTTGATAATTGCAACAAAGCTTTTGCCAATAAAACCCGTTTAAAAGCCCACCAGGATGTACATGCTTTAGCAAAACGATATATTTGTGATGCTTGCGGCTATAGTTGTCGAGCCTCGACTACATTGCGGATTCACAAACGTATGCATACGGGTGAAAGACCTTACACTTGTAAGATATGTGAAAATGCTTTTACCTCGCAGGCCACTCTTCACCTACACATGAATACACATGCCACTATACGTCCATATGTTTGTCAGATTTGTCAGGCTACATTTGCCAATCGTCAGATACTTGAACGGCATGCCTACACGCATGCGGAAGAGAAATTATTTAAATGTCTACTATGTGATAAAGCTTTTAAACAACCTCATGGTTTAGATGGTCATATGAGACGTTTACACTTGGAACCAAGGCCAAAAAAAGTTAAATATTTTAAAAATGTTACAAAATCCAGTGAAACAGCAAGAGAAACATTATGAATTGCAAACAATTATTTGACAGTTACAAATTATTTTTATCTTTAATTTGAAATACTGTTTTTTTCAGTATTTTGTAAACAAATACATATAATAAATAAGATTACCAAAAAATGTTTAATAAAGCCATTGATGGGTTATTGTAAGAATTTTGTTTTTACAATTACCATGCAGAGTTTCACAACCAAAATATTGCAAGAGAAAATTTTTCCAACAAAAAGTCAAGTTTTCGATTATTTTAAAGTCGATTTATAGAACCTTACACACTGTCCACTAGGGTTCTACAGTTGAAACGAAAAGTCGACTTTTCGACTTTTTTGCATTTTATGAAAAGCCGACTTTTTACATTTATTAAAAAGTCGATTTTTCGACTTTTTTATTTAATTAGAAGTCGATTTTTCGACTTTTAATATTTTATAAATAGTCGACTTTCCGACTATTCGACTTTTTCCGACTTTTTTCGACTTTTTCCGACTTTCGACTATATTTGACTTTTTCCGACTTTCGACTATATTCGACTTTTTTCGACTTTTCGACTTTTTCCGACTTTTGACTATATTCGACTTTTTCCGACTTTTCGACTTTTTCCGACTTTTTTCGACTTTTCGACTTTTTTCGTCTTTTCCACTATTTTCGACTTTTTCCGACTTTCGACTATATTCGACTTTTCGACTTTTTTCGACTCTTTCCGACTTTTCGACTTTTTACGACTTTTATTTACAAAGTCGACTTTTCGACTTTTTTCATAGATGATAGTCGAGTTATCGACTTTTTTGGAACAAAATAGTCGACTTCGACTTTTTCGACAAAAAGTAGATTGTTCGATTATTCGAAAGTCGATTTATAGAATCCTACTGTCCACCATTTTTTGTAAATACATGCATGTTGATGTAAAATTCATTCACAATAAATTTAAGTTTGACAGTTGTTAAAACTAAGCAGCTGATCAGTGTAAACAAAATATTAGAAAAGAAAAAAAATAACAACAGAAAATTTAAGGAAATAAAAAAATTAATAAACAAACATTAATTAAAAAAAATGTTAAAGATTGTAACGCCTTACCTGACAAATTCAGAACCTACAACAAAATGTGGGGAAATATTTTGTGATCATTTAAAAAATGTCACTATAAGCTGTTCTTTTTGCCAAATTAAACTATTTACTTATCAAGATTTTCTGCTGCACATAGAAAATGAACATTTTGAAAACATAACGATCGAATCTAATGAATTTAGTGAAAATGAAGAATTAAATGTTGAAAACAGTGATGATCAGTTCGAAACATTGGAATGCTGTGAAATTTTATATGACTACAAAGAAAATGATGAAGAGAATAATAATAGTTCTGAAGAAGAAGAAGAAAATCTGAATGTAACGAATATCGAAACTATAATTAGCAAGACAATAGATGAAGAACAAAATCACTCGGAAGAGGTAATAGTAGTAGAAAAAAAAAATACTTTTAATTATTTAATAAAACTTATTTTTAACTCTTTACAGTCTTCACAACTTTCAAATATTAGGGAAAGTGATGATGTAGCCTCTTCTAAACAAAAAGAAATTGAAACATGTCCAGATTGCCAAGAAATATTTTTGCTTAAAAAAGAATATAATCAGCACGTTGTGGAGCAACATAATGGACATAAATGTCCTAAATGCATAATGCGCTTTCGACATCGTCATCACCTTAAACGACACCTACAAAATACACACGACAAGGGAAAAACGAATGTGAGATTTCCGCAAAGAGTTAACTGTCCCCACCCAGATTGTCCAAAAAGTTTTCGTTTTCAAGATGCCCTTAACTATCATCTAGAATTCCATACAATGAAATGTACTTTCGTATGTGATTTTGAAAATTGCACCAAAGTCTTTCCATCTCAACAGCGTTTAGAGCAGCACCAAGAGAAACACACTACGGCACGAACGTTTGTATGTGATTATGAAAATTGCAACAAAGCTTACCTGAATAAACGTAATCTAGATGAGCACCGGGAGACACATGCCACAGCAAAAAGATATATTTGTGATAATTGCGGTTATAGCTGTAGTAATACTACCACTTTGAAAATTCATAAACGTATACATACGGGCGAAAGACCTTTTCCATGTAAGATATGCGAAAAATCCTTTATCTCTCAGGCCAGACTGTACTTGCATATGAATACACATGCTGACATACGTCCACATGTTTGTCAGATATGTCAGGCCACATTTGCTAATCGGGGTACAATGAAACGGCATTCTCTTATACATTCTGAAGAGAAATTATTTAAATGTCCGTTATGTGATAAAGCTTTTAAGCAACCAAATGGCTTGCATGGTCATATGAGAGGTGTTCATGGGGAACCCAAACCAAAAAACAAATAAGACAAATAATCTTTCAAATATAACAAATATCAGGAAAGCAACAACAGGATTTTGAATTGCAAACATATATGTACAATTATTTGGCAGTTACAACTCAAACCAGAACTATTCATTTTTTTGTAAATGATTATTTTTTGTTTTTTTTTTTTTTTTTTTTTTTTGTAAACTTTAAATAAACATTTGCACAAAATAATTACATCTGTAACTAATTAGCCTTATGTTTAAATTATAATCACTATCCAGCCGTCTGTTGTAGGGTTCTATAAATCGACTTTCGAATAATCGAACAATCGACTTTTTGTCGAAAAATGTCGAAAAGTCGAAGTCGACTATTTTGTTCCAAAAAAGTTGATAACTCGAAAATAGTCGAAAAAGTCGAAAAAAGTCGAAAAGTCGAAAAGAGTCGAAAAAAGTCGAAAAATCGGAATAAGTCGAAAAGTCGACTATTTATAAAATATTAAAGTCGAAAAATCGACATTTAATTAAATGAAAACAGTCGAAAAATCGACTTTTAACTAAACGCAAAAAGTCGAAAAGTCGACTTTTCATAAAATGCAAAAAGTCGAAATAAGTCGGAAAAAATCGAAATAAGTCGAAAAAAATCGTAAAAAGTCGAAAATAGTCGGAAAAAATCGCAAAAAGTCGAAAATATTTGAAAAAAGTCGAAAATAGTCGAAAAAAGTCGAAAAGCCGGAAAAAATAAAAAAAAACGAAAAGTCGACTATTTATAAAATATTAGAAGTCGAAAAGTTGAAAAATCGACTATTAATTAAATGAAAAAAGTCGAAAAGTCGACTATTTATAAAATATTAAAAGTCAAAAAATCGAAATTAAATGAAAAAAGACGAAAAGTCGACTTTTAACTAAATGCAAAAAGTCGAAAGTGGAAATGTCGACTAAAATGCAAAAAGACGAAAAGTCGACTTTTCGTTTCAACTATAGAACCTTAGTCTCTTGGTCACCAAGAAAAAATATGATGAAAAGTTTTATCAAAAAAACACCAACATAACATTTGACCCTTTAATTGACTGGCACTACGGAGAATGTATCCATCATTGCGTAGAACAAAGTTTCGGTCATTCATTTCTTATAGGGAGGGTTCAATAATTACAACAAAACAGTCGACTTTTATAACAAAAAGTCGATTCTTTGATTTTTTTAATGTTGACATGTTTTAATGTACAAGATACATCTTCTATAAATACAAGGTCATGAAAAAATCATTCACAATAGTCGAATGCAAGCACAATCGATTTTTTACATATAGAGTTTGACAGTTGTTAAACATACGCAGCTGGTCAATGTAAACAAAATATTAAAAAAGAAAAAAAAAACAAAATTTTAAGAAAACAAATATTATAAACAATAATTAACTAAAAAAAATGTTAAAGATTTTACCGCCTTGCACGCTTAGTTCACAAACGTCAACAAAATGCGGGGAAATATTTTGTGATCCTTTAAAAAATGTCACTATTTGTTGTTGTTTTTGTCAAATTAAACTATTTGATTACGAAGATTTCCTGAATCACATACAAAATGAGCATTTTGAAAACATAGCAATAGAGTCTAATGAATTTGAAGATAATGAAGAGTTTAATTCTATTGAAATTGAAGACAATGACAATTTAAATTCGAATGAAATTGAAGATAATGAAGATTATAACTCGAATGAAATTGAAGAAAATGAAGATTATAACTCGAATGAAGATAACGCAGAGGTTGAGGTGGAAAATAGTGATGTTTTGGAAACATTGGAATGTTGTGAAATTTTATATGACTTAGAAGATAATGGTGGAGAGGAGCATAGTTTTGAAGATGAATCAATGGATGTTGAAACTGTAATTATCGATACAATAGAGAAAGTTGAAGATCACACGGAAGAGGTAATAAATAGTTTTACATAGTTTTCCAAAGAAAACTACTTTATCAATTAAATTTATTTTTTAATCTCCTACAGCCGTCATTACATTCTCCTAAAAATGAAATAGATGAACCTGACTCTCCTAAACAGAAAAATGCTGAATCTTCAATTTGTCCCGATTGCAAAGAGTTATTTTTACTTAAAAAAGACTATGATCAGCATGTTGTGGAACAACATGGTGGACATAAATGTTCCAAATGCGATATGCGCTTTCGTCATCGACATCACCTTAAACGGCACATACAAAATATACATGACAAGGGTAAAACGCATATTAAATTTAAACAGAGAGTGAATTGCCCTTATCCAGATTGTCCGAAAAGTTTTAGTTTTCAAGAATCTCTTAACTATCATCTAGAATTCCATACTATGAAATGTACTTTTGTGTGTGATTTTGAGAATTGTACCAAGGCATTCCCATCTCAACAACGTTTGGAGCAACACCAAGAAAAGCATAATATGACACGAAAATTTGTTTGTGATTTCGAAAATTGCGGCAAAGCTTATCTCAGCAATCAAAGTCTTAAGGCCCACAAGGAGATACATGCCCCAGCAAAAAGGTATATTTGTGATAATTGCGGTTATAGTTGTAGTACATCTACCGCTTTGAAAATTCACAAACGTACACATACGGGCGAAAGGCCTTTTACTTGTAAGATATGTGAAAAATCCTTCACTTCTCAGGCAACTCTACATTATCATACAAATACACATGTCACCATACGTCCACATGTTTGTGAGATATGTCAGGCTACATTTACTAATCGGCATACAATGAAACGTCATTTACTTATACATTCGGAAAAGAAATTATTTAAATGTCAGTTATGCGATAAAGCTTTTAAACAACCTCAATGCTTGGATGGTCATATGAGAGGTGTACATTGGGAACCCAAACCAAAAAAGGTCAAAAATTTTAAAAGTATTTCAAATTCCAGCGAAACAACAACAACATTGTGAATAAAGATGGGGGGTTAAGAGAACAATTACAATATTTTTGTTTTTATTATTATTTGACAACTGTTAACGAAACAACTTTACAGCTGTTGAGTTAACATCATCTTATACTAGATTAGCCTTGTGTATATTGTGAATGATTTTTTGTATTTTTTTTTGTAAACAAACAAAAATTGTAATTGTTTAACTAAAAATATAATAAAAATAAATAAAATTAAAAAAAAGCAATAACATGTTGAAACTATTAACATTTAACAGCTATCTACCAGCCACTACTACCAAATGTGGTGAAATATTTTGTCAAAATTTCAATGATTTCTCTATTTGTTGTGCATTTTGCCAAATGAAATCCTTTCAATTTGAGGAATTTTTGCAGCATTTAAAAAATGTCCATATAAAAGACTATCGACAACAAATATCAAAGGTTGCAAATGAATATTTAAATATAGAGATAAAGAATGAAAGTGTATTGTGTGAAAAGAAAGATGATTATTGTAAAGAGTGGCAGTTGGAAACGCAATCGATGACCGATGATAGTGAAAATGTTCATGATGATGGCAATGATAGCAACGACAGCAGTGAAGAGGAGAAATTTAGGATTTTAAAGAAAACTAAGCGAAAAGTATTAAGAAAAAGAAACAGCAAGCAAAGTCAATCTACGAGTTCAGAGGAATTGGATATACCGGAGGTAAGCTAATCACAATCAAAGATCTTTCTAGTCTTGTTCAAATTATCTTTAAACGAATTGCTGTTTTTAGAATAATTGCAACTCAACTTTAAATGATACCCCCAGAAATCAAGCCGATTCAAGTAAAAAGAAAAAACATAAAGACTTAGAATACTCTTGCTCGGAATGCACCGAAATTTTTGCACAGAAAAAACATCTTGATCATCATGTTATACAATTGCATAATGGCTACAAATGTCCACAATGTGATAAACGTTTTGGACGCAGTTATCATGTAACATATCACCTCAAAACTCATACTATAGAAAAAAAATTCATATGTCCCATGGAAAATTGTGGTCGTGGTTTTATAGACGAAGATTATCTTAAGCGTCATCTAGAGGTGCATACCATGGAACGTACGTTTATATGTGAATTTGAAAATTGTGGAAAAGCTTTTCAAACCCATAGACGTTTGGCCTCCCATCAGTATAGACATCGTATACCTAAGAAATTTGTTTGCGATATGTGTGGTCATGGTTGTCGTTCAAATACCGAATTGATAACCCATCAACGAGTGCATACGGGAGAGAAACCATTTGTCTGTAAAGTGTGCAGTAAACCTTTCATATCGAAAACAGCTTTAACCGAACATATGATATCACATTCCGAAACTAGACCTCATGTATGCGGCATTTGTCAAGCAGCATTTGCTAATCGTCGTGTGCTAGTACGTCATAGTTTTATACATTCCGAGGAGAAAACATTTAAATGTAAATTATGTGAAAGTGCTTTTAAACATCCTAACTCCTTGCAGGGTCATATGCGCAATGTTCATGGTCAAGCAAAACACAAAAAAGGGAGAAAAAAACAACAACAGATTGAATAGTTAATAGTATATCATTAGTAATAGGAAATTTTAATAAATTATCTCTATTCTTAAGAACATTTCTTAAAATGTATACTTAACATGTGATCCTTTAATTGTCTCTGTTCCACAAATTTTCTATCACACTGCTCGCAGGATAACTTCGCCATTCTATAGTGTTTCTTATATTTATGTGTACTCAACATGGAGGCTGTACGATAACGTTTAGTACATAAATCACAAGCAAATGGTAAACCACAATCATCTAATTTATTGTGTACTTTACGCTTGTGAGTATCTAGCTGATTTTGGGTATAAAACATTTTCGTACAATCATCACAAGCGATACAACGTTCTTGTGTATGACGTGTCTCATGACTAACTAATGCCGCCCGGTGTCCGAATTCTTTGGAACAGAATTGACATGTAAACGTTTTACGTTCGCTATGCGTATTTAAGTGACGCTGCAATGTTGTTATCGCACGAAATTGTCTGCCACAAACATCACATTGATGTGGTTTTAAACCGGTATGTATGTTGATATGTGTGTCAAGTTGATAACGTCTACGAAATGTTTTGCCACAATAACCGCAACTATTGGGTTGATTTCGTGGTTTATATGAACGTTTTTCTTTTAGTTTTAAGTCGTTGCATGAAAACGATTGTGACCAATCGAGTTCGTCTTCGAAAGTTTTTTCATTATCAAAATGTGTGGGACTTTCGTTGAGAGTAACATTTAGTTGATCTTCGTTAGATGGTAACTAGAATTTAGGGAAAATAAATTATAAAGAAGTAACATAGAACGCTTAAAGCTTATCTAAGACTAAAAAAAAAACAAAAAATTCTGACTAAACTTTGCATCATAGGGTCTCATTACAATTATAGCCACTATGTCTAAAGAAATACACTAGACTATAGTATAGATTATAGGCTAGACACATTATAGACCTTAGACTAGACTACAGTCTATATTTTACTAGACTATTATTAATTATTTATCTTTAACTTACATTTGCCTTAAACTTTTCCTGAACATCTTCCACCTTAAAATACAATAATTCATCATAAGTTGTAACATCATCAAAAATACCCGCCTGTACTTCCTCAGTTGTGTAGTTCTTTTCGTTAATAGGAGTTTCTGTTAATTCCTGTTTAACACATTTTATAAATTTTCGATCATTTTTGCTATTTAATTCATTTATATTTTCCATAAACTCTAACAAATGATTATCCTGAAAATGTTTAACAAAATCCGGATAATTTTTATAGAACTGTTGACATATTACACAAACTATATTAAAATTAGAGGTAAAATAATGTATTTCGGCACATTTTGTGTAAGAGGTATATAATGATAAATCATTATTGGTAATTGTTTGCAATTTTAGCATTATTTTAAATAAGAAGAAATTATATTTGTTGTTAATTTATTTGTTGTTTACAATTGGATAATGTCAAAGCTGAACAATAAGAAAAACAACGGCGTTAATGCAAGGTAGTTAGAGGGCTGGCAGAGAAACTTTAATTTTTTTTTGCATAAAATACTTATAAAATATTTAATTTTTCCTTTAATAATTGTAAGCATGTAGTGCAACCCGAATGTTTAGTTTAAGTTTGTAAAACTTAAGCACCTCTAGTAATATTATTCTCTGGCGTTCTTTTTTTTTGCAGAAAGGCGTCGTTATTATTAAATTTTTATCATCTCAGAACTCTGTTACAGCTGTTTTATTGTTTATCAACAAACTATTGTGAATGATTTATACAGATTTTCTTGTTTGTTTTTTTTTTCCTTTTTTGACAGATACAGATAAACAAATAAAAAACACACAAATTAAAACATTTTTGCTTCTAGTAAAGATAAACAAATGAAATAAGTTTGAACAATAGGCAAATAAGTTTAAATAATAGGCAAATATGTTGAAATTAATGCCCACATTTAATTTTAACTCTCAACCCAAAACTAAATGTGGAGAAATATTCTGCCACAACACCAACGACTTTACCGTCTACTGTACATTTTGCGAAATGAAATCATTTTCCTTTGAGGATTTTCTAAGACATCTTAAAACTTTACATTTTGCCAGTGAAGTGTGTAAAAATGAAAGCACAACATATTGCAACACCAAATTGGAAGCTGAAGAGGACAAAATATACGATACTTTAATAAAATCATATGATGATAAAGACCAGACAGATTTCGAAAATACTTCTGCTCTAGATGATAGAGATTTTGATGATGATGATGCTGATTGCTGTGATAATGATAGTTACGATGAACCTTTGGTAGTATTAAAGAAAAAACTTGTTAAGCAAAGAAGCAAAAGGCGTAAGACTAAAACGGAAAACAAAAGTGACCAAAGCGAAGAAGATGTTTGTAGAGATTTTTATTCTGATGAGGAGTTTAAGCCTAGGGTGGGTATTGTTATTAAAAATTGCACAAACTAATTATTAAAAATATTTAAATGCTTGCAGTTAATTGAAAATGCTGCTGTTCATAGCTGCCCTCAATGTGGTCAATCCTTTAAAACTGCCGGCCTTTTACGCAGCCACCTCAATCGTACGCACGATGATAAATCCTCGGAAAACTCTCTTAAAAAGGAAGGCAAGCAAATACCGTGTAATGAATGTGATCAAATATTTCCCAGTAAAAAATCTCTCTACGGACATATAGTAGACTATCACATGGGATTTAAGTGTAACATGTGCGACAAACGTTTCAAACAGTTGCAACAACGTGATCGTCATGAATTTTGCCATACCGCAGCTCGTGTCTTCTCTTGCCATATCGAGGGTTGCGACAAAAGCTTTACCCACAAATATTATTTACAGCGCCACCTGGACAGTCATAATAAAGAGCGTAAATTTGTATGTGATTTTGAGAATTGCAGTAAAGCTTTTCACACTTTGCGTTGTTTGAAAGCGCACAAAAATCGTCATACTAAACCGAAAAATCTAATATGTGATACTTGTGGCTATACCTGTCGCGAATACGATCGTTTGCGTATACATCAACGGGTACATACGGGAGAGAAACCTTATGGTTGTCAAGAGTGCGGTAAAAGATTTACTAGTAATGCAGCACTTTTGGAACACACAGCCTCACATACCGGTATACGTTCACATGTCTGTAATCAGTGTAATGCAACATTTACACGCCAGAAATCGCTACATCAACATCGACTGAAATGTACTGCTAGTACGGTGACTGCAACGTGAACTGTTCGGAAAAGAAGTGACAAAAAAACATTCCATAAGAATTTTAGGTGTACGAAAATGATCTTTAAAGGATTCTAGCACGGATTGAAGGAAGCTACTTAAGAATCGTTTCCAGCAGGAGTATAACGTATAACAAAAATTGGCTTATTGATATCGTATAGCCAAGGCGAAAAGGAAAAAAAGGCGTTTAAATAACTACTCCTTTGAACACTCTTTGAAAATGTTCTTGGGAGTCAGTAAAATTACACTTTTCCAGAGTGATAACCATGAAAAGTTATCAATAATACATTTATTGAGTTAATCTACAAGATATATATTTAAATAAATTCTAATTACTTTAAACATCTGTGACTTTTATTTGAATCGTACAACTTTTGGATTTTTAAACTTTAACCGATTTTGCCCTAAGGGGCAAACAAAATTTGAAAATTTTGAAAAATTTCCTCTTGTTGAAAAAATTTCCCTCAAAGGGAAATTTTATTTCTAGTTACGTTTTTCAAAATTTTTAAATTTTTTTAATATTTTCTATCTTTAAAAACAAAATTTGAAAGTTTTGAAAAATTTACTCTTGTTGAAAAAATTTCCCTCAAAGGGAAATTTTATTTTTAGTTACGATTTTCAAAATTTTTAAAGCTTTTTATTATTTTCTATCTTTAAAAACAAAATTTGAAAATTTTGAAAAATTTCCTGTTGTTGAAAAAATTTCCCTCAAAAGGAAATTTTATTTCTAACAAAGATTTTCAAAATATTTTAAAGCTTTTTAATATTTTCTAATTTAAAATTCAAAATTTGAAAATTTTGAAAAATTTCCTCTTATTGAAAAAATTTCCCTCAAAGGGAAATTTTATTTCTAGTTACGATTTTCAAAATTTTTAAAGCTTTTTATTACTTTCTGTCTTGAAATACAAAATTTGAAAATTTTGAAAAATTTCCTCTTGTTGAAAAAATTTCCCTCGAAGGGAAAAATTTTTTTTAGTTACGATTTTCAAAATTTTTAAAGTTTTTTAATATTTTCTAATTTAAATAATAATTTTAGAAATTTTAAAAAATTTCCTCTTGTGGAAAAAATTTCCATCGAAGGGAAATTTTGCTTTAAAGCAGAATTATTAATTAGAATATTTCTCGGGTTAGAAGGTGAAAAAGAAAACGTCATGACTTTGATTGTTTTTTTATTATTGCTCTATGTTATGTAAAAAATTATACATAAAACACAATATACAAGTTTTAAGGTAAATAAACGTATGTACAGCTGCTATAACTACAAAAAGAAACTATTTATAAAACTAACAAACTATTTACAGACTATCTAACTAATCTAAAACGACATAAATGGATAGGCAGGAGGTACTGCCACCACTGGCGGAGCTGCTTGTATGGTAGCCGTTGACATGGAGGGTCTATCGGGCAACATGGACATCATGCCCTCCTCACGATGTTTACGCATATGGCCGGCCAAACCGGAGGCCTGTTTATAGGCACTGCCACAGATTTTACAACGAAACTTTTTAACATCCGAATGCAGGAAACTATGATGATAAAGAGCTTTCTGACGAGCAAATGAAGCATTACAAACTTTACACACATGCGGTCGGGTATTGGAGTGAGAGGCCATATGTTCGCCCAAAGCAGAACTGGATATAAAACGTTTATCGCACACTTCACAGGCATATGGTCTTTCGCCCGTATGAACACGTTGATGCACTCGTAACGTTTCATTTTCACGACACGTATAGCCGCAAGCATCACAAACTAAATTTTTCGGTTTCGTATGGATTTTCTTATGGGCCGATAGACGCCGTTGCGTATGAAATGCCTTGCCACAATTCTCAAAATCACAAATGAAATTACGCTCCGTAGTGTGTATGTCCACGTGGCGTTTTAGATAGTATTTCTCTGTAAAGCTTTTGCCACAACCTTCAAAATGGCATATGAATACTCTTTCCGCAGTATGCGACTGTTCGTGGCGTTTACGCTGGTGACGTTGCTTGAAACGTTTATCACAATGGGCACATTTATAGCCGCCGTGCTCATCGTAAACATGTCTATCCAAATACTTTTTATTGGGAAATATTTGCTCACATTCGGGACATAGTTGTTCTTTGTCTTCTTTTTCTTTTTTCTCTAAATATTCGGCTGATTTCTCTTCGTGTTGGCGTGTGTGATGTATTTTCAAAAGTCCCAGGTTTTTAAAGGCTTTTTTGCATTCACTACATTGAAAAGGTTTTACCTGTTCTACCGCGCCCGGATTTTCTTTGTTATTTATCTAAAAAGTAAGCATTTTTTATTAAATGTCAATCATTTTGCACTATTTACCAACAACCTCTGGTTTAAAATCCTCATCTGAACTATGATCATTATCCTCTTCATCTCCACTCTCTTCATTTCGCTTGGATTTTAAAAGTTTTTCTCTTTTTTGTCTAATTTGCTTTTTAGGTTTCTTCAACACCGCCAACGTTTCATCTTCAAAACTATCCTCTACGCCATCATCATCATCCTCCTCATAGTCATCATCATAACCACCAGCAACTTCCTCTTCATAACTTTGTTCTAAGTTATCCCATAATATCTCCTGTTCTTCATGTAATTGTTGTTGCTCTCCACCGCCTGCCACTGCCAAACTGTCTGTGTTTGTTTCCGACTTAACATTTACCTCTAAATACTGATGACAATCATTGTTGTTGTTGTTGCTAAAGGTTTCCGTTTTTAGAATATTATTTTCAAAATGCACATTCTGTACATGCAACAGGAAATCTTCAAAGGTAAAGGCTTTCATATCGCAAAAGGTGCAATAGATTGTGTAGTCTGTGGAGCTGTGACAAAATATTTCGCCACATTTTGCTTTAGCTTGTTGGCTTAAATTAGCTAAGGGTAGAATTTTTAACATTCTATTTGTATATTTTATGTTTCACTTTTAAAATATTGTTTATTTTTTTAATATTCTATTATTTATTAATATTTTTCTTTGCTAATTAACCCTTTACGTGTGTTTTTCTATATGAAGGCAAAAATATGTTGATTTTTTCAACATAACAATTCACAATAGTCTAACGAAGAGTATTAATACAAGGTGAATGAAATTGAAGGCAAATTCATGATATTTTTATTTATACTTTTTGACATTTTCGGCTGTAAGAGATTTTTTTATATATCGAGTTTGACATTTGTATACATAAGCAAAGAAGCAGCTGTTAAAATGGCTTTATCTTATTGGAACTTGGCTTGAATTTAATTCTGAACAGCTAGTACATACATACTTCTTTTTTGTAACAGGGGAAAAGCAATGAAGTAAAAATTTCTAACAGTTCTATGTCATTTAAAAGAATTTAATCTTTTAAGGGCCAATCTTTAGGTAAAAGATAAGGGATTAAATTAAAATTAATATTCGAAATTTGTTTTAGAACTAAGGACTGTAACGGGCTATCCACAAATTACCTCGGAACCTCACTTGCACGAGGAAACGAAGGTCCTCCCTGTCAAGGAACATAATGTCATGTTGACCAAATAGTACCTCCTGGAATGTCATCGGAGGAGTCATCAAAATTTTAACATCACACAGTTGGATAATCCACCGAGGCATGTCAGAAAGGACAACATATGCAGATATGTGCAGGATCCACTGGAGCAGTCCTCGTATTCGGCAGCTTTAAACGACATTCATAGAGACGCAATAAATTCCGCGGTTGCAGCATATCACATGAATGTCGTACTTGGAGGTCGCCCATAGCAGACACGGAAGAAAACCTGCCAATAGTAGTTCTGCCACAACTAAGATCGGTATGGAGCAACAGGCTCAATGCCTACTGGTCACGTATAGACCGCGCCGTCCCAAACGAATGTCCTGCAAGTGGTCAGGGAAAAAGTCGAAAAATCGGAAAAAGTCGACTATTTATAAAATATTAAAAGTCGAAAAATCGACTTTTAATTAAATGAAAAAGGTCGAAAAGTCGAAAAATCGACTTTTAACTAAATGCAAAAAGTCGAAAAGTCGACTATTCATAAAATGCAAAAAGTCGAAAAGTCGTTTCAACTATAGAACCCTAATAAGAAGTAATGATAAATGTTAAAAGCTACTAAGTATATACATAAAGATTTAAAATTCTTTTACAATGTAATTGTGACAAAAAAATATAAAAATTTAAAGGTGAATGTCATGCGTGCAAATATTTCAACCTTATAAAAGAAATAAATGATCACATATGTAAGTATGTACTATTATTAAAGATCACAAAATACTATTTTTTTTATTGAAATGAAGAAAAACCAACCAAATAATAAATATCACTGCACTTTGAGGAGCAAAAAAGAAAATAAAAAATTCACAAATAATACAAATAAAAACAACTACCTATACTAAAATTATATTTAGAACTAAAATTCTTAACATTAATTAAATGTCTCGAGTAAAAACAATGATTAAGTTTTTGTGGCCTTTGAATACAATTGATAAATAGAAATCAATTTAGTTTAGTATTAGTATTTACTTAAAAAACAACTAAGAAAAACTAAACAAGAAAAACAAACATGACCAATAAGGTAAATTTTGAAATTTATTTTTTTTTTAAATTTTTCAAAAATTTTATTTCAAATTTCCATAGTTAAATTGTCCTGATTGTGAGAAAGTTTTCAAAACTAAAACCACTTTAAAATATCACCGTTATAGCCATCAAACCGGTACTGGCGACTTTATCTGCAGTTACGATAATTGTCGACGCTCTTTTAAGAATCCCAAACGTTTAAGTGATCATAAAAGACGTTATCATTTGAATACGGAAAATTATATTTGTGAATATTGTGGATATCACACGCGCATTAGATGTAATCTAACGGTTCATCGACGTCAACACACCGGTGAACGACCCTACTGTTGTGTGAATTGCGGTAATAGTTTTGCCTCCTCCTATCAATTGGCGATACATCGTGAAATGCACACAACAGAGCGTAAATATTGTTGTATTATTTGTGCCGAAAGTTTTAACGATTCAAAGGCTTTGTATCATCATCAGGCATTACATGCGAAGGAAAATAAATATGTTTGTAATTTATGTGGGAAATCTTATAGACAATCGGCTGGTTTGTCACAGCACATGAGATGGCATAGAAAGCAGCAGGAACGTTGTACGGATGTTATAAAAATTGTTAAATAAAAAATTGAAAAAAATCATAAAAAATGTGTGATATCTTTTACTTTTGATCTAAAATTGTTTGTTGGCTAAACTAGATAATGTAGGGAAAAAGGATTTTTCAATGAAAACAAAAGTTTATTTGATTGCTAAACTAGAGGCCTTAGAACAAAAGGGTTTAAAATCTGATATTACTTGTATTTCCCACCAAAAGTCGACTTTTCGACTTTTTGCATTTAGTTAAATGTCGACTTTTCGACTTTTTGCATTTTATGAAAAGTCGACTTTTCGACTTTTGCATTTTATGAAAAATCGACTTTTCAACTTTTCGACTTTTTGCATTTAATTAAAAGTCGACTTTTCGACTTTTTTCGACTTTTTCCGACTTTTTTGACTTTTCGATTTTTTTCGACTTTTAGACTTTTTCGACATTTCGACTTTTTCCGAATTTTCGACTTTTTTCGACTTTTCGACTATTTTCGACTTTTTCCGACTTTTCGAATATTTTCGACTTTTCGAATATTTTAAACTTTTCGAATATTTTCGATTTTTTGACTTTTTTCGACTTTTCGACATTTTGACTTTTTTCGACTATTTTCGACTTTTTCCGACTTTTTGAATATTTTCGACTTTTCGGCTTTTTCCGACTTTTCGACTTTTTTCGACCTTTTTCGACTTTTCGACTTTTCGACTTTTCGACTATTTCCCACTTTTCGACTCTTTCCGGCTTTCCGACATTTCGACTTTTATTTACAAAGTCGACTTTTTTTATAGACGATAGTCAAGTTATCGACTTTTTTGGAACAAAATGGTCGACTTCAACTTTTCGACTTTTTTTCGACAAAAAGTCGATTGTTCGATTATTCGAAAGTCGATTTATAGAACCCTATAATATAGCACCAAATGCTTTTTTATTTTAAATTTAAGAAAACATGGATCGTTTTGATAACAAACATTGACGTTTTCTGTTGTTTTGTATGGCAACACTGCAAAGTTTAATCTTGTACTCAAAAACATCAAATTATTTCTATTTTATTTTTAGATTAATAATCTGATTATTAATTGGCATTTGATTGCCAACTCAAAAACCCGCCCTAATAACTCCCCATTGAAATCGATTACTTTTTGAGTAAATTTAAGAATAAACTAAAAATCGCTAATTATTGCTACTCGTTTTTTCCGCTCATACTATTACCCAAATAAATAAAAAAACGCAAGATTGCTAACATTGCATATGGTGTACCGTTACTTTTGACATTTCTGTCTGAATTTGGAGAAAATTAAATTTTAAGCTTTATTAATTGATATTGAAAAATATTTACGCATTTTAAATATGGAAAAACGTAAATCTGTTAATGAAAGATTAAAAAATGTAAAATTACAGAGTAATGTTAATAAAACTGCGCCTGGAGTAAAAGCCAAGGCAAACGAAGAAACTAATTTAGAAGAGTATCCCAAATTAAGAAAACCCAAACCGGCTACTTTACTAAAAATACAAGCGAGACAGAAAAAAACTAACGATTTAGCTATAAAGGTAGGTTCATAGAAGTCTTTGGTACATTTTTATTTTATGTTTTACTTTTCAACAGGCGACAGTAAAAGATTTGGAAACTGCAGACGAAAAACATGTGCAAGTGCCTTTGCGCCAGGAATTTCTCGATAAGAAACAACAACTGGAAAAGGCTACTACGAATTTATTGAAAAAATATGAAATGCGTAAGATACAAGGTCGTCTTCTAGATGATGATATGTGTAGTTTAGACTCCGAAGAGGCACAGCCTTTAACACTACACCAGGAACTCGATTTACAATTTAATGATCTAAAATTAAAGGATAATGAGAACCAAATAACTAATGTCAAAAATAACAAAGAATTAAACTTTCTCGAACAACATTTGGTTAACATTTTATATACAAAAGTACAAGCTCATCCAAATGGTTTCTTTGCGGAAAATCTTCCTTTATGGTATAAGAAAACCTTCGATAAGGATATAGCTAAAGATTGGCTAGAACTGATGGAAAGATCACGTAAATTTTATATAGAAAAAGTACAAAACAAGACTGTGCTATATAGCAAGGAAGTGGAAGAGGAATTTACATATATAAAAGCTTCTGGAGACATGGCGGAAGCACCCGAGACAGAAAAGGAGTCTACGGTAGGTTTTGTACGTTATAAACATTTGCAGAAATATATAAAGAACGCTGGTCGTGTTGAAAATAAAGCAAATGATAATTTCATAAAGCCAAGTGATAGATTAAATAAGCTAACGTCAAATAAAAAATATAATTTGGTTAAAAAATAATTTAAAATTAAAAAAATCGGTTTTAAACTATTTGCCATAGAAAAATGTATAATTTAAAAATCTGTTTTTTAATAAATGATTTAATGTGATTGATGTAAATTTTGTTTTTTTGCGACTGTTTGCTACCATTTATTTTCACATTCCTTTATATAGCTGTTAAATTAATAAAAAACTTGGCATCACTTTTTAAAATTTTGACATTTCATTCGTTTTTTATAACTCCCATTAGAAAAAAAAACATAAACAATAGTTGTGTTCTAAAGAAATTTTAAGCATTTAGTTGAAAAATTATTCGAAAAGATGTTAAAAAATTGTTTTTTACCCGTAAATTATAATAAACCACAAACGCAAACCTGTGGAGAGATAATTTGTGAAAATCTACAAGAATTTATAATTAATTGTAAATTGTGTAAAATCAAAATATTTGAGTTTGAAGAATTTGTGCAGCATTTTAAGAATGTCCACTTGGATAAGGCGTTAATAAATGATAGCACAACAGAACGGAAAATAGAAAATAAATTACATGAAGATCAGGAGGAAAATTATGAGCGGGTGATTAAGTTAGAAATATCTGAGGCACATGAACCATTGAAAAATGATGAAAAGTTTACAGCAAACATCGATAATGAAGAATTCTTATGGGAGGCGGACAATAGTAACTATACGGATGATGACAAGGATGAGGATTATAATACAGAAGATGACGGAGACCCGGAGGAGGATGAGGAACAAAGCAAAAGTATAATGAGAAAGGTTAATTATAGTTTCATATAAATTATTTAAGTTTATTAAATATTTTCAATTTTCTTTGCTGCAGCCGCGTAAACCTAAAGAATTTTCCTGTGAAATTTGCAATAAAAAGTATGCCGACTCTAGACGCTTACAGCTGCATGTGAAAATTGTACATCTACGCGAAAAACCTTACAAATGCTCTATGTGTGATCAGGCTTTTGCCGAAGAACGTACGCTTAAGAATCATGTGGGTCATAAACATACGGGTTATGAGTGCCCCGAATGCCACAAGAATTTCTCAACAAATCGCAATTTGAAACGACACATGCTAATACATGTAGATAAAAAAGAATTCATTTGCCAAGAGGATAATTGTGGCAAGGCGTTTGCCACCAAGGGTCAGCTAAAAGATCATCAACGCTATCATACTAGTGAAATGTTTATTTGCGAAGAATGTGGCTATAAGTGCCGGCAACGCGAATCACTAATTGTTCATAAACGCCATCATACGGGAGAGAAACCATTTGGATGTAAGCTTTGTGATCGTCGTTTTGGTTCGAAACCTTTACTCAATGAACACATGGCCACGCATGAAACGGAACGTAAACATATTTGTGATGTTTGTGGTAAAAGTTTTAATCGGCCCAAGGCTTTATATCATCATAAACATTTACATTTAGGCGTTAAGAAGTTTGTTTGTAAAATCTGTGGTCAGGCCTATGCTCAAGCGGCCGGCCTATCGGCTCACATGCGAAAGCATAGAGAAGAGGGTGGCTCTGCCTCTTTTACCACCGAACCTGCGCTACCACCTAATAATACAAATATTTTAAATGTACTTTATCCTTTTTGAATTAAAATACAAAATAAATTTCATAAAAATAATACAAATTTGAAAGAAAATTTTCTCTGTGTAAAACAGTGTGCTAACTAGTTAATTATTGAACAGCTGTTCAAATGATTTATTTTAACAGTGCTGTCAAGTTTTAAAAACAATATCTAAGAATTCTAACAAGTTGACAACAAATAAACTGTTGCTTGCTAATCTATAGCAAATAAAGCATTGTTAAAAAAATAACCGTCAGATTCAAATTTATAAATACATATAAACAATTTATTTTATAACCGTAAATATATTTAAAAAAATACAAGTTAACATCCGACTGCAAATGCATGGCGTTTAAAGCCACTTAAAACAACTTTCTTGCGTGTGCATCGATTGGACATGACATTTATTACACTCGTTATGTGTTTGAACACTCAAAGCAACGTTTAGTTATTGTTTGATTAGATCTTATTGTTGGCAAATTTTTTAAAATATTTTATAACGATTTCAAGAAAATTTCTTCACTTACCCATTTTAATATGTATGTTTTTTGATGTTTCGTTTTTATTTGAGATTCCATTTCTAATTCCATTTCAAGAAATGAAAACTGGGGGCCAGTTTTCATTTCTTGTTCGGGGTCCTGCTCAATGTCATTAGCCATAGCGTTTTCTCATTTTCTTCGAGTTTTATTTCTTTAAAATCTTCAATTTCCTGTGGTCTTGGTAGTAGATCTTAATTTATATATACTCTAATCCTGGACGTGTATTTTATTAATTTCTGGTTAGCAGCTAGTGAGAGAAACTTGCACGAATTCATTAAATTCGAAAATCTTTAATTTACAAATTTAACACATTATACTAAAGACAGTTTCACTTTGGAATATTATTTCTACACAGATTTTATGCATTTAATTATTATATCGTGTATTTAAAATAAAAAAAAGTTTTTTTCACATTTATACAGTTTTTTAATTGAGATAAAATTGTTTTTTAAAGTGCTGACAAGTTTTTGTAAAGAACAGCTGATGTCTTTATTTATACTTGTCAGCAAACAAAATGTAAACAAATATTGTGTTATTTGTACAGAAGCAAAGGCTCATTTTATTTTTTTACCTAGAGACGTAATTTAGCATAAAATATGCTAAAAAATGGTTTTTTTAACTGAAAATTACCACAAACCATTTACTCAAACATGTGGAGAAATAATATGCGAAAACCTAAACAACTTTTTAATCATTTGCAAATTGTGCAAAATCAAAATATTTGAGTTTCAAGAATTCATAGATCATTTCAAAAAAATGCATTTGGAAACCACGGCTCAATTACTAATTAAAGAGGAAATTAAAGAATAATTACAAACTGAACTTGAAATTGCTGACAATACAAGTGTAAAAGACATGAATCCTTAAGGGCACAACATACGGGAGAGAAACCGTTTGGCTGTGAAGTATGTGGTCGTAGTTTTAGTTTAAAAAAATTACTGACCGGACATATGAGTAGGCATGAAACGGTGCGTAAACATGTTTGTAATGTTTGCGGGAAAAGTTTTAATCGACACAATACTCTCTATCATCACAAACATTTGCATTCGGATGTTAAGAAGTTTGTTTGTAAAATATGTGGTCAGGCCTATGCTCAGGCAGCGGGAATAACCGCTCATATGCGAAAACATAGATGAAATGTCAGTGGGGCCAACTTAACTTAACTAACTTAGGCTCACTAACTTAAGACCAACTGAGGTGGCACAATTCCTCCAGCTTCCAAAAACACCAATAATAAATAGTTTTATTGAATATTCAGGAAAGAACATCCAGTTACAATCTGTTAAAACATCACTCATACTGTTATGGGGTATATTTTCCAAAACTTGGTAGCACTTTACAAAATGTAAATAAATATACTTTAACTAGGCTGCACTTTTACAAAAATGTAAACCAATCTCTACCGTAATAAATTGCAATTATTTTAAAAATGTTAAAAAATTGTATTTTAACCGCTCAATATAATAATTTTTTGCCTAAAATTTGTGGAGAAATAATATGTCAAAGTGAAACAACTTTTAGCATAATATGTAATTTTTGTCAAATAAAAATATTTGAATTTAATGAATTCGTGGAACATTTTCGTACTATACACTGGCCAGAAATTAATGGAACACATAATAAATACAATACTCATTTACACAATGTACATCCAGAGGTAAATGAACAGGCAAAAGATTTTCATATTGAGGACGAGTCGATGCAAGGTAGTGAAGATGACTGGAGGCCGGAGTTGGAAATGCAGCAAAATATAAGTAATAGTGGATTTTCTAATCAAGAGGAAGACAATTGCAGTGATAGAGAAGAATCCATAGGAATATTAAAGATGGTAATAGTAGAAGATGATTGGGAATAATTAAAACTACAAATAACAATTGGTTGTAATGCAGGAATATTTGCAGAATGAAAAACCCATTGTCAGAAAGTTTTTAAGAAAAGGAATAACTTAGTTTCACATAAAGAAACTCATGTGAAAACAAAAAATTTCAAATGTACTTATGAAAATTGTGAGAAAGCATACTCTGGCCAAAGGCAACTGCAACGTCATATGCGTTTAGTACACATACGAGGTGCATGTTTTGTTTGTGATATATGTGACTCTAGGCAGCGAGATAAAATAGCTTTGGCCGACCATATGCGTTCGCATACTGGTGAAAGACCCTTTGCTTGCAGTTTATGTGCGCGACGCTTTATGACGAAATCGAGACTGGGCGAACATAAAGCCTGTAAACATGTGTGCGAGGTTTGCGGTAAAAATTTTAATCGTGCCAAGGCTTTGTATCATCATAAACACTTGCATTTGGATGTAAAGAAATTTGTGTGTAAACTTTGCGGTGCTGCTTATGCCCAGTGTGCTGGATTATCGGCTCATATGCGTAAACATAAAGATCAACAAGTTAGTGGTGATACAGAAATAGCAACTAATAGGACAAATGATTTATTTAACGTATTATTTAAGGATATAAAATAAAGTTGTTTTTTTTTTTATAAGTTTGAAAGACAAAGACAAATTTTTATAAAATATTTCATTATAGAGATATTTCCCGTGTGTGTATGTGGTTTAAAAAAGAGCATTTTGCTTATTTACCGTTTTAGACATACGATTTGTTATTGTTTTGCTTAAAAAACTAGGTAGCACAGTTAATATCCAGGTATTCAAACAGCTGTTTCAACTTAAACTTGGTAACACTTTAGCAAATTGTAAACAAAACGAAAAAATATAAATATTTTCTTTAGGAAAAATGTTAAAGAATTGTTTTTTACCTATACAATATAACAATTTAACTAGCAAAACTTGTGGCGAAATTATTTGTCAAAGTGAAACTGTCTTCAGCATAGTGTGTAAATTTTGTGACTTAAGAATTTTCGAATATGAAGAATTTCTACAACATTTTCGCAATAACCACTGGACAGAGCAGTTAAATGTAAAGAATGATGGAGACAATGAAGAATGTAATGAAAAATCTTTAGATCCGAACGAAATAGAAAATGAAAAACTCGTAAAGAGAGATGTATTTTTGGAAACGAAAATTTTATATGATGTAGAAGAAACTGAAGAGGATTTGGAGACAAATGATGACGATGAATGGCAGCCGGAAATGGAAGAGGAACAAAATGAGGATTCTAATGATATGACGGAAACAAAGGCAATATTAAAAAAGGTAAGATCAATGGCAATAACAGTTATTTACAACAATTTTGGTGATCATTTCGATTGTAGCCTGTGAAGGACAACAAAAAAAGAGAACGTCCCTTTAAATGTGAGATGTGTACGCGAACATTTAGCAACAAGTCCAACTATGAAGCACATAAACTTAAGCATAAAACTGTACAATACAATTGCGAGAAATGCAGTAAAACTTTTGTAACAGAACATGAACTTGGTCTTCATCAACGTTCTCATAATGGTTACAGTTGTTCAATTTGTAATATGTCTTTTATGAAATACGAATCATTGCGTACACACAAAGAGTCTCATATAGAAACCAAAAATTTCATGTGCACTTATAAAGATTGCAATAAAGCGTTTGCCACCAAACGTCGTCTAGGCTCCCACATGCGCTTACACATACGAGAACCTACACTGGTGTGTGAATTGTGTGGCGGACGTTATCGCTCGACAAAAGAACTAAACGATCATATACGCAGACATACGGGTGAAAAGCCATTTGCTTGCAATTTATGTGATCGACGTTTCACATCGAAATCTTTATTGGGCGAACATATGGCGTGTCATGAAACGGAACGTAAACATGTATGTGAAGTATGTGGTAAGGGCTTTAATCGTCCCAAGGCATTATACCATCATAAACATTTACATTTGGAAGTAAAAAAATTTGTGTGTAAAATATGTGGTGCTGCATATGCTCAGTGTGCAGGATTATCAGCTCATATGCGTAAACATAAGGAAAAGGCAAATATGTCAACAGATTTCCCTAGAAATGATGATATTATTTTCTAGTATATAAAGTATACTAAACTAAAATATTTATTAATCCATATAAACGGAATTTTTAAACAAAAACTGTACTTCTTAAAATTTGTTGTGTTGTTTTTTTTTTCTCATTACGAAACTTGGCATTACTAACAGCAAAAGTAAACAAAACAAAAACTCCGCTGTCAAATAAAGAAAAAATGGTATCACCTTTACTAAATTCCCCTGGTAAACAAACATAATTGGCAAAGTTAGTTTATTTTTTTCCTAAGAAAATGTTAAAAACTTGTATTCTATCCACTACTTCTACCAATTTCACTAATATAACTTGTGGCGAAATTGTATGCCAAACTGAAACTTCATTTATAATCATTTGTAAATTGTGTGATATTAAAGTATTTGATTATGAAGAATTTATTAAACATTTTCGTCGGACGCATTGGCCAGAAAATTGTAAAGATAATAATTACAATAGTGAATGGAAAAATAATATTAAAAGTGAAAATGAAACAGATGAAGAATTTCTAAGTAATGACTGCAATAAGAGGTATCTAGCAAATGAGCTCGTTGTTAAACAAACGTCTGAAGGCGGCCAAGACATTGATAGTGAAAAGGAAGAAGAGAATGGGAATTCAAGTGAGGATTCAGAGGATTTCTCAAAGTCTTTGGTAATTTTGAAAAAGGTAAGTGGAATTGTCAATAAGAAAACTGTAGCCAAGGAACATGTTTTTGTAGAAAAAGTTAATCAAAAAAATTTTTTAAGAAAACTCTTTTCATCTATAGATGGCAAAGAATGTTTTTAAGAAAACTTAAGATATTAGGTTCAAAATATCTAAGAAAACTGTTCCCAGGCGACTATTTATAACATTGTTTGACAAAACACTTGAAAACTCAAGACAAATTTTCTCTTTTCTATTAAGGCCAGAGACAAATCTTCCAAGACCCCTAAAAAGAAACTTTTCGAATGTACACAATGCAAACGAAAGTTTAATACAAATTTCTATTTACGTATTCACGTACGACAAGAGCATGAACCAATAAGCTTTCAATGTGATAAATGCAGCAAATCCTTTGTGGAAAAACGTTATTTAAAATTACACCAGCGTTCCCATATAGGTTACACTTGCCAGATTTGCAATAAAGTCTTTGATAAATATGAAGCCCTACGCTATCATAGTGAAAGCCATATAGAATCGAGAAATTTCATTTGTGACTATGAAAAGTGTGGTAAGGCATTTCCTAACAATCGTCGACTAAGTGCTCATAAACGTTGCCATTTTGCTGTGGCACCGTTTGTTTGTGAGATTTGTGGTTCACGCCAGCGTAGTAAAGAGTTTTTAATCGTTCATATACGCACGCATACAGGGGAAAAGCCCTATGCTTGCAGTCAATGCGATCGTCGTTTTGCCTCCAAACATTTTCTACAAGATCATCAAGCTGTACATGCTACAGAACGTACTCATGTGTGTACGGTTTGTGGTAAGGCTTTTGCCAGCAGTAAATCTCTCTATCATCATCGTGATCTGCATTTGGGCATAAAGAAATATGTGTGTAAAATATGCAATAGTGCATACACACAGTCGGCTGGACTGTCGGCCCATATGCGTAAACATAAACAGGATAGCGGTCTATTAGATGTTGAGCAAACAACATCTAACAATTGATAATAGAAATATTAGAAAGAAAATAACATTTTATACTATAATGGTTTATTTAAATTACATTTATTAAATAATTAAGTTAACATTTTACAATAAACTACAGAATTTATGCTTTAAAATATATTAGAGTACAATTACGAGCATATTATGTTTGGCTATAACTATTTTCAATTAGAATGAGTTAGATACTTCGCAACAAAAACATTTCTTTGGCGATTTTTTTTTTTTTAAAGAATCTGTTTCTAAGGAACTTTACCATAAATAACTGTTCCAAAGAAACGTTTTCTTAAGAAAACTGTTGCCAAAGGTAATTTTTTCTAACGAAAACTCTTTCTCAACAGCAAATGAACAACATTCTCTACTCCATGTTATGTTTAAAACCCAACTTAAGCCCAAACACGTATAGTATAATCCCAGCTGCCGGTGGATAAAGCTGTGCCATCTGGTGACACCTGAACACAAGATACCTTATTCTCATGTCCGTATAACAAACAAATACGTTCCGATTTTAATGTATCCCATAAGTTAACAGTGTAATCATTATAACCAGCAAACAATAAACGGCCACTGACCGAGAAATCCACAGAATTTACACCAAAAATAATGCTTTCCTTAGAGAAAACAGCCACTTCACGATCGGCACGCATATCGAATAGACGGCAACTGCTGTCATCGGAACCGGTAGCAATGGCATCACCACTAGGATGAAATTTAACACTATTCACATCCGATTGATGACCCTCAAACGATTGCACAACTTGACCCGAACGCATATCCCATATGAAAGCCATACGATCACAACTGCCCGATACGAAAGTATTGCCTGTCTCATTAGGAGCCAAATCAATGGCCATTACATCACCTGAATGACCATGGAAACTCTGCAATAACTGGCCAGATTCTACATCCCACAAAGCACAAGTTGAATCACCACTACCCGTTAAAATCTGCTGATCCGAATTGGGATAAATGCAACAGGACATGTAGGAGGTATGCGTACCCACCGTACGTTTTTTGGCAGCCATCTCCTCATCGCTGGTAATGGGATAAACAGTGACCTTGTTGTCCAAACCACCGCAGGCTACATAATTACCCGAGGGGGCATAAGCACAGGCCATTATCCAGGTAGTAGGCATGGTAACAGCATGCTCTTTATTTGTGGTAAAAGCATCCCATATAATTAATCTGCCATCTTGTGAAGAAGAGATTATGTGACGTTTGTCTGGACTCCAATCGGTGCATAAAACTTTCGCCTGATGACCCTTGAGCACCTTACGTGGTTTGATATTAACATACGAAATGGGTTCCAAACGTTCTGCTATAGAGGAAAGACTAACATCATTCAACTTTTGGCGTTCTTCTTCCAGTTTTAGCTTTAAATTTTCCGCTTCCTTCATCAAAGAGGCCATTTTATCACTGGCGTTTGTATTTAATTGTATATCGGTCATAGTTTTCCTTTGCTTTAAATAGTTTTTAATACTTTAAAGTTTATTGTTGAAAATTTTTCTTTATAATAATCAATATTTTCCCAGAAAAAACACTGGAGGAAGTCACATCAAGTTGTAGTATACTAAAAAAAACAACAATTTTTTGTCTACCTATTGCAAAAAAGTACTGCCTTTTTATTGCTTCAAAAACTTGGTAGCACTTTTTGGGAATAACGTTATAAATTAACCGTTGTTTTGTTTGTAAACAACTTTTGTAGTTGTTTTATATAAAAACATTTCTTTAAAAAAACAATAATTTTTATTTACAAAAATTCATTTATTTTGTTCAACAAATTCATCACAATTGCTTTTTTTCTCATTTAATTAACTTAAGCATTTTTATTACACTCCAAATCGGTTAGTGTTTGTACCAGTTCATATTCATCAAAATTTTGTTCTATAGCTAATACTCCCTCTTCAATTATAAATTCTCCTAGACTATCATTAGTATTTTCTGTTTTATCCTCTAACTTATATTCTTGCCTTTCTATAACCACCTCAATTGTAGATTCATTTTCATCTTTAAATTGATGAATCTTGCGTTGATGCGTATCTAAAGCAGCTTCCGATGCAAAACCCATAACACAGCTGTCACAACGATATTTACGCTTATTTTCATGTAATTTCATATGACTGTTTAGATTCTTTTGGCATTTAAAGTTTAATGTACATTCGCAGCATTTAAAGTTACGTTCCTCCGAATGAACCAATTGATGTTCGCGTAATTGATAAAAATTCGGAAAGCTTTTATCACAATGATCACATTTAAAGGCATGTGGTAGACTACTATGATGTTTTTTAATGTGTTGTGTCAGCGAGCCATTGCTAACAAAGCCCATGCCACAATCATTACACATATAGGGACGTTCACCCTTGTGGCGATATTCATGTAAACGCAATTCAACTTTGGTGTAAAACTTTTTGGGACAACTGGAGCAGGGGAAATTCTTTTGATTGGAGTGTCTCAGCAGATGGCCGCGTAAATTGTATTTCTCTTTAAAAGCAAAACCACAAATGCCACAAACATATTTACGTTCCTCTAAGGGATTAAATTGATAACGTGTCAAAGAATTTAATTTAGTTCTAGCTACCGTAGAGTTTTTCAACATACCCGTTACAAAACGGGGTTTCTTGCGTTGTGGCGAAGTTACACTAAAGTTTAAAGGTACCGCCAACTGCTAAGGATAATATTACAACAGTAAATTTCGTTTAAAACTTAAGCAAATATAAAGAAATTACCTCTTTTTCCTCTAACTCCTGTATTTTAATAATCTCTTCTTTTTCATTTAACTTTTTAGCTGGTTCTGCTTCTAATACCATTGTCTTAGCCATCAAATTATTGCCCTCTTTTACAGGTAACTGGTTTTCTTCATTGTCTTCTGTTGCAAGACTTGTCTTTATTTCTTTTGTCTTAAATTCTTGGGTATTTTTATAATGCTCTTTTGTAATGTGGCTTAAAAGTTCATTGAATGTTGTATAGATTTCTTCACAAACCGAACAATGATAGATTAGGAATTGTTTTTCCGTTATATAGATTTCAGCACAACGTCCATCATATTTGTCTCCTGGCAATAGTTGAAAATTTATTGGCATTTTTTTCGGTTAATTGTTTGCTTTAAACGGGGTAATATTTCCTTTTTCTTTTGTTAATTACTAAAAATGTTAATTAATTCAAAGCGAAAGTATTATTGTTGTGTTGAAATAAGAAAAAAACAAAATAAAAACAACTAAACTGTGCTAAAAAATAAACAGTATTAAATGTTTTTAAGCAAGAGTGCGTAAGTTTTATGTATGTTGTTTTTTTATATAGACTTTAATATACTACAACTGTCAAAGTCTAAAGGAAAAAATGACAGTGAAAATTGACATAAGCTTGCAGTACTTTTTTTGGGTGCTATAAATGGTAGCACTTTACCTTTGTAAAGTTGCCAGACTTTTGTATAGTTCAAGTGAACAAATAAACATTGGCAACATTAAAATAAGTTAAACGTTATATGTAGAGCAGATAAATAGATAAAATAGAAAAATAGATGAACAAACATGTAAATAGATGGAAAGAAAAATAGATAAATACATGTGTAAATAGATAGATAAAAGAATAGATAGATTAATAAAGAAAATTAATTAAAAATACACTTTCAAAAAACAATTGGCAATACTTACACTCAAGTAAATTGGCAACTCTATTACATTTTGTTTCATTCCGTCTCGTTTCAATTGCCGCAATTACCGTCTGCTTTTAATTCTCACTCGGTGTGAGAAGAAAATTTTTTCTTACGTGTCTTGTATATCAAACAAAATGGTGCGGCAAATATTTAAGCCTTTAATTAGCAATTTTTGTTTACTTCTCTTGATCCTCAACCTAAATTGGGTTACTCCTGAGCTAATCAATAAAAATGTTGATCGTATCTTAGATCTCTCCACCCAGTTGGCTAAAGAAACGCTAAAAATTAGCGTCACCGATGATGCCGGCAAACAATTTAACAAGTACTCATTAGTCATTCCTGAAGAATTTGCAAACTCCTTGTCCTATGTCTCTGTCAAAGATGCCCGTAAAAAGGAATTAAACGTACGTAGAGTTGAAAAGGATCAGCAAATATATATAAATGTTGAATTGCCCACGGCCGTCAACAATCAAGAGTTCTTTGTGGAATTAGTCTATAGTCAAGTGATTAAACCATATCCTGTGGAAATTAAACAATCCGAAAAACAATTGGTTAAATATAATGGTTTCTTGTACTTCTATACACCCTACAAGACCGTCGAACAGAAAACTCAGGTGGTTTTAAGTTCCTCCAATGTGATTGCCTACAATCAAACAAAGCCTTATAACTTGGCCGGTAGTAAAATTAAATATGGACCTTATGAAAATGTAGCAGGTGAGTGGAAATTTGTAATTTTATTTAATTAACTGGTGTTAAGGCGTAGATGTAAATTCTTGAAATACACCCCTTTATAAGCATTGAAATATTGAATACAGGAGATTACTAAATAACAATGATTCTTCAGGAATCCAATCCCACTTATAGCGGCAGAATTGTTTGTTCTAAGTTTAGTAAAGATGTTTTTAGTAGTAGTTTATGGTTTAGTTTACATCTATGGAATGGTCAATAGTTCACTTAATACGTTAAACACGGCTGGGTTATAGTCTAATCTCTTTGGAATAGATTTCTATATAAAATTATATTTTCTTTTGAAAACAGTTTTCTGTAGAACATTTTACAATGGAAACATTATTAGTGCAGAGAAATTGTTTTGTTTTACACAGTTGTCTAATCTTTGCAGCTGAACAGGATTCTTTTTATGGATTTCCATTCAAAATTGCTTTTTTCATTTTCAAACTCTATATCCTTCCAGCTTTTACCAAGGAAAATCTCTACATTCACTACGAAAATCAAAATCCCTTTATGACCGTCAATCGTTTGGAGCGTACCATACAAATATCACACTGGGGTAATATTGCCGTCGAAGAGAATATACAATTAACTCACTCAGGCGCTCAATTGAAGGGATCTTTTTCACGCTATGAATTCCAAAAAGATGGACGCTCTGGTCAGGCTGCTATTAAATCTTATAAAACCATGTTACCCGCCTCCGCCTTTGGTGTTTACTATCGCGATAGCAATGGCAATATTTCCACCTCCAATATGAATGTATTGCGCGAATATGTAGATGTTGAATTGAGACCACGTTTCCCCCTATTCGGTGGCTGGAAAACTCAATACACTCTCGGCTATAACATACCCTCCTTTGAGTATTTATTCAATAATGGTGGTGATTATGTTCTTAAAATGCGTTTAATTGATCATATTTACGACGATATGTTTATTGATGAAGCTGTTGTGAACATCATTTTACCCGAGGGATGCACCAATATTAAATTGAAGACTCCCTATTCAGTACAAAGAAAAGATGATGGTTTAACCTACACCTATTTGGATACATTTGGACGTCCTACTATAACCTTTACCAAAAGGAACTTAGTCGAAAATCATATTTCCAACTTTGAATTGCGTTATAATTTTTCGAAAATCTTGCTGTTACAAGAACCTTTATTAATTATTTCGTTTGTTTTTATCATATTTATTTTAACGATTATTTTCAAACGTTTAGATTTCTCCATTTCAACACATTCGCATAAGGATTAAGAAGGCATATTATAAATGTGTTAATAAGTTTACAACATAATTTCCTTTAATTTTTTTAATAAAAAAAATACTAACGAAACAGCTAACAGCTGTTTTTGGGAAACAAAATTTTCATCATAATTTTTGTATTAAACTAAAATCTTGTTTTTAATCATTTTATAGGTAATTTTGTTTTAACTATTTCTCTATAAAAAAATTTCCTGAACAGAACTGTTTTTCTACACAAATTTCACTCTTGAGAACAGTTTTCTATAGAAACTACTACTGGGAACAGTTTTCTAAATAAATTCAATTTTTTTTGCTTTCAAAATTTAGAAATAAGAACTTAGACGGCTTTAAGTTATTTTAAGCCGCCGCAGACACTTTTAGTAGCAGCCGCCGCCGATGTTAATATTTATCGGCGCAGGGCTCTATATAATTGCATGTTGTGGCAAAAAAAAAAACAGAAACACGCCAACAAAATAATTCGGTGTTCTCGACTACGAAAATTGTGAATAAAATTCGCTGACAAAATGCATCCCGATTTGACCGAAAGAATTCTACAACATTTGGAAAATGTCGATAAAGTCGATACCCTCGACCTGGTAGAGGTATTTGGTGTGGATCATCAAAAAATCGTGGGTGCCTTAAAATCAATACAAGCGCATGGTGAGTTGGTCAATGCGGAGACGACGTCACGCAAGACTTTAGAAATAACCGAAGAGGGACAATCGGTTGTGGCCAATGGCAGTCATGAGGCTGTCCTCTACAATGCTGTACCGGTCGAGGGCATTACACAAGCGGAACTAATGAAAAGTGGTCCCAATGCCAAGGTGGGTTTCAGTAAGGCCATGTCTCAGGGTTGGATTATGGTGGACAAATCGGTGAATCCTCCTTTAGTTAAACGCAAGGTGGATAAAATAGAGGATACGGTACAACGAAATCTGGTGGCCATTGTTAATGGTAAAACCGACTTGGCCGCCAACTTGGTAACCGAATACAAGAAACGTAAACTTTTGCAAGAGATCACCACCAAAAGTTTCATCTTATCCAAGGGACCAGAATTTGCCACCACTCTCACTAAATTGGAAACAGATTTGACGGTGGATATGTTGGCCTCTGGCCTGTGGAAAGACTTAAAATTCAAAGCCTACAATTTTGATGCTCTAGGTGCTCCTCCTGCTCGTGGTCATTTGCATCCTCTGCTCAAAGTGCGCACTGAATTCAGACAGATTTTCTTGGAAATGGGTTTTTCAGAAATGCCCACCAACAATTATGTGGAATCTTCCTTCTGGAACTTTGATGCTCTATTCCAGCCTCAACAGCATCCCGCTCGTGATGCACACGACACATTCTTTATCAATCATCCCGCCAAAAGTTATAAATTTCCCCAAGACTATTTGCAGCGCGTAAAAGAAGTACATTCCAAGGGTGGTTATGGTTCTCAGGGTTATGGTTATGACTGGAAATTGGAGGAGGCTCAAAAGAATCTTTTGCGTACCCACACCACAGCAGTCAGTGCCCGTATGTTGTATAAGCTGGCCAATCAACCAGAAGGCTTTAAGCCCGCCAAATATTTCAGTATCGACAAAGTGTTCCGTAATGAAACATTAGATGCCACACATTTGGCCGAGTTTCATCAGGTGGAGGGTGTTATAGCCGATGTTGGTTTAACATTGGGTGATTTGATTGGTACCCTATATGAATTCTTCCGCAAGTTGGGCATTACTCAATTGGAATTTAAGCCAGCCTATAATCCCTACACTGAACCCAGTATGGAGATATTCTGTTTCCATCCAGGTCTCAACAAATGGATTGAGGTCGGCAATTCGGGTGTTTTCCGTCCCGAAATGTTGCTGCCCATGGGTTTACCGGAGAACGTCAATGTCATTGCCTGGGGTTTGTCTTTGGAACGGCCAACTATGATTAAGTATGGCATTAATAATATCAGAGATCTGGTGGGTCCCAAGGTAGATTTGAAAATGGTGGAAGAGGGTCCTATTTGTCGTTTGGAAAAGGCTTGAGTAAATAGTAATGTGCTTAAAATTTATTAAATATTTATTATGTGCGAATAAGTCAGTTAAAATTTTACTTAAATATTGTGTTTTGTGAATTTAATTTTTTGTTTTTTATTTTCTTTCTAAATAAAATTAAAAAACTTAAACAATTTTATATTTAAAATGCGAACAATTTATTTGACTTGAACCGTTATTTTTACATTTCGTCGCCGTCATTAAACAATAAATACAACTCTGTACTTTAACAAAACATATGTTATCACTCTACGGTGAATAGCTGGCAAAAAAAATTAGCAAAACAACAACACAATAGCTAAATTAACAAGCATAGTGAATTTTTACAGGCTGACGTTCAAGATACTTTTATACGTGCAGATTGACAGCTTTAATGTTTTTCAAATTTTTTTATATACAAAGTTTGACATTTTGCTTTGTAGAAAAAACAAACATAATATCATCTGTTAAAAATTGTTTTTTGTGTTGACTGTTTTTTGCTTTTATTTAATGCGTCACTATTAAGTTTTTTGTTTTGTTATAAAGAGAAATTTTTAATTTATTTAATTTTAAAATTATATTGAAATTTTTAAAAGAAGAACGAAAGTAAATTAAAAGTTAAATAAAAACACTAAAGATTGTGCAATATAAAACTTTTCAACAGTTTTCAAAACACTAGTAACAACAAAGGGGAATTCCATGGATCTTAATTTAGCAACCACAACAACAGCGCTTGTAAACACAAATCAAGAAAATAATCAATTATTATTAAATGCCATTAAAAACAAATTTGCAGCCCAAACGGAACAAGAGGCTGCCTCCTTTAGTCCGCCCAAATTTAATATACCGCTACTAAAGATACCGTCTAATGCTAGTAAGGAAAATACAAATACTAACGGCAGCTGTAGCAATACTCCTCCCAATAGCCAACTCAATCAATTTTTATTAAAACAACTGCAAGAAAAACATACGAATAATGTTAAAGATAACGAAACAACAGGATTTGTTTTGCCACAACTGCAGTTGAATAATAATAGTGATAAGTCAGTCTTAAAGTTTGAACTGCCGGTATTAACACAAGCCACTGCAGTTAATATACCAAAAGATAACAAAATCAGCAGTTTAACCACTGCCATTAACAAATTGCAAGTACAAGACTTGTCCAAAGCAGAGGAATCCAATCTAACAACATCTCTGCCACACAACTCTAACATTGATCTAACCACTGCTTTATCCTCTAAAAAGCACTCTCATCAAGGCACTCCCCCCACCAGAGATTTTCATAAAACCTCTACAAAATCAAATGCTGAAGATTTAAATTTTGTTATACCCTTCATAGACTGTGATCGTTTGGATAATTCTAGCAAACAAGACCTGCTCTTACCCCTGTCCAATGAATATTGCATTACCGACATTTCACAATTGCTGCTCAAACACTCCCTCGTAGAACCATCTGTCATTGGTCGCTTCTTATGTTTAGCTGATGATAAGTACTTGCCACCTGCTCCCTTACACTGTTTAAGTCGGGAATATCGCCAGCAGCCAGCTAAACATTATATAGCACCATTTCGTTTTGAAACTAAATCACCGGATGATATGGTAATGGAAGCTTTAAATAAATATCAAATGCGTCATTATAATTGATGTAGCAAAGGTAGAATTATTAAGAGATTGACAAATTTTTGGCCAATATTTTTTTATTGGCATCGCAAAAATGAGATTTTCGAAATTTTTGTAGAGATGCAGACAAGCGAGTAAATTTTTAAACAAAATGTTTAGTTTTTTTAAGTTAAATTAATAAATTAAAGTTTAAAAAAATTAAGAAACAATGTGATTTTTTTAATAATTTTATAAAATAAAAGAATTTTTTTGAAAACAAAAATTGGAAAAAGCTTTTCCGGCACTTTTTAAAGTACTTTTTGTTAAAGTTAAAAGTGGTATCTAGAAAAGCTTTTTAAATAGTCTAAATGGCTGTTTATATATAAGACTAAATAAACTTTAATTAAAGCTTAAAAACAAAAACTGGAAAAAGCTTTACAAGTTCTTCTTAAAGTACTTTTTGTTAAAGTTAAAAGCGGTATCTAGAAAAGCTTTAAATAAACTTTAAATAAAGCTTAAAAACAAAAACTGGAAAATGCTTTACAAGTTCTTCTAAAAGCGCTTTTAGTAAAAGTTAAAAGTGTTATATAGAAAAGCTTTTTAAATAGTCTAAATGGCTGTTTATATATAAGACTAAATAAACTTTAATTAAAGCTTAAAAACAAAAACTGGAAAAAGCTTTACAAGGCCTTCTTAAAGTGCTTTTTGTTAAAGTTAAAAGCGGTATCTAGAAAAGCTTTAAATAAACTTTAAATAAAGCTTAAAAACAAAAACTTGAAAATGCTTTACAAGTTCTTCTAAAGTACTTTTTGTAAAAGTTAAAAGTGTTATCTAGAAAAGCTTTTTAAATAGTCTAAATGACTGTTTATATATGAGCCTAAATAAACTTTAATTAAAGCTTAAAAACAAAAACTGGAAAAAGCTTTTCATGCACTTTTTAAAGTACTTTTTGTTAAAGTTAAAAGTGGTATCTCGAAAACCTTTTTAAATAGTTTAAATGACTGTTTATATATGAGCCTAAATAAACTTTAATTAAAGCTTAAAAACAAAAACTGGAAAAAGCTTTACAAGTTAAAGTACTTTTTGTGAAAGTTAAAAGTGATATCTAGAAAAGCTTTTTTTAAATAGTTTAAAGCTTTAATGGTAAAGCATGTTTAGTTTTAAATATTACTTTGAAAGTGTTGTTTGAAAAGCCTTTTAAGTCTCTTCTGGTAGTCTTAGAAATGTTGATCATTTTAAAACATTTCAATCAGCATTTAAAGCTCCTTAAGTTGAATTAGGAAAACAGGTTTTAAAGCACTTAATATTATTTAATATAAAACAAATTTTAAGCTTTTTATAATAAGCTTAAAATAAGCCATTTTTAACAGTTTTTAAAGCTTTGTGTGGCTAACGTTTAAGCAGCTTTTAAAACTTATTCTACACATATTCGCTGCAAACATTTTTAATATATTTATATAATTTTTATTGAAAATTTTGTTGTTTTTTTGCCATAATTTTCTAATCTCTGGTTACAAATTTGTTGTTTTTCATTTCTTTTATTTCTATTTTAATAGAATTATATTTTAAATATTATTTACAACTAACTAAACATAGTTTTGTATAATTATAAATGTTATGGAAATTACAAAATAAAAATTAAATTTATGCTTAAAATTATTTTTAATGAAATCTAAGGAGAGAGTTATTTTTTTCGCAATAATTTTCAGTTCTTTAAAAACAAAATTTAAATAAAAGAATAAAAAAATAAAATAAAAATATAAACAAAATAATAATAAATAAAATAAAAACAAATAATTAAGGAATACTGTTGGATGTTCTAAAACAAATGAAAAATTAAAAAAATGAAAATTATAATAAAGACTAGAAAAGCGTGTGTAGGATGTGTGTGTGTGTTGAATGGAATGTTGTGTTAATTATTAGTAAAGTGTTTATAATAATGTTAATGTGTTTGATGCTTAATGTTTTTCTTAATATTACTTGTTTCTATACTATAAAAGGAAGTTTGTTTTTCTATTTTTAATTTTTTTTTAACTTTTCTTAAATTAACTTATATTGTTTATAATGGAAATTTTTTTTCATTAATGTTTCTTTTCATTATGCATTTCTTTAAACAGGAATTTATAAGTGATTGAGTCTGAGAGTGTAGACTACAGACAAGACTAGATTATAGAATACACTATAAACTAGACTGTAGTTAAGATTGTAGACTAGACTATAGACCAGACTATAGATTAGACTATAGACTAGATTATAGACTAAACTATAGACCAGTCTATGGACTAAGACTAGACTAAAGACTAAACTTTAGACTAAACTATAGACCAGGCTATAGATTAGACTAGACTATAAACTAGGCTATAGACCAGGCTATAGACTAGACTATAAACTAGGCTATAGACTAGACTATAGACTAGGCTATAGACTAGACTATAGACTAGACTATAGACTAGGCTATAGACTAGACTATAGACTAGACAATAAACTAGACTATAGACTAGACAATAGACTAGACTATAGACATAATTATTGATTAGACTATAGACTACACTTTAGAATAGACTATAGACTAGACTATAGATTAGACTATAAACTAGACTATAGATTAGAAAATAAACTAGACTATAGACTAGACTATAGACTAGATTATAGACTAGACTATAGACTAGACTATAGACTAGATTATAGACTAGACTATAGTCTAGACTATAGACTAGACTATAGACTAGACTATAGACTAGACTATAGACTAGACTATAGACTAGACTATAGACTAGACTATAGACTAGACTATAGACTAAACTATAGACTAGACTATAGACTAGACTGTAGACTAGCTTATAAACTAGCTTATAGACTAGACTATAGACTACCTTATAGACTAAAGTGTAGACTACCCTATAGACGAGACTATAGAATAGCTTATATAGACAAGAATATAGACTAGGCTATAAACTAGACTATATACTAGACTATAGACTAAAGACTAGGCTATAGACTAGACGATAGACTAGACCATAGACTATAGACACTTATAAATTCCCCTTTATATGCATCACTTTTCACACATTTAATTTACTTTCATCTCGGCCCAAATCTGTGGATGTTTCTGTCTTATATGATAGTTAAGAGCACTAGTTTGTTTATAAGAACGTGGACAATATTGACAAGAAATACGCTTCTGGCCATTAGCTCCACCCAATAAACTAGTGCTATTCTCGCTCTCTTCATCTTCATCGTCCGTAGCCAAATCAACACATTCGGTAGCCTCCGTTTCGTTGGTAGGCATATTATCATAGGATAATTCCAAAGGATTCACCTCATTATTTAAGTTTTTCGAACGTTGTTTCTCAACCTGTATTCTTATTTCGGGATATTCTTCACACGAGGCACAGGCATAAGGACGTCGTTGTGTTTGCGTTGAGGAGAACTCCTCTTTGCAGAAATCACAACGATATTGACAGTGTAATTTCAAATGATTCGATAGATGATGCTTTTGTCTAAAACGTTTATTGCAATAACCACACGGAAAGGGTCTTTCCTCGCTGTGTGTTGATAAATGTTCATCACGTTCCTGATCACTTTTAAGAATTTTCGCACACACCATACAGGGGAAACATGTATCACTTTCATGATTTAACACATGTGTTATAAATTGATTTTCGGTACCATAGGTCATGGGACAGAGTGGACAAGTGTATTGTACTTCTTTTGTATGCGTATTCATGTGATAACGTATGGCCTGTTTGGATTTAAAGGCTTTACTGCAATACTGACACTTGTACGGTGTTATATTGGAATGTTTGATCATATGATTGCGATATAGTGAATAGTATTGAAAAGTTTTATCGCATAGATTACAATAGGCCTTACCCCTTACATGGGAACGATATTTTTTACTGCTACCCTTAACACCCGTCGTCTCCACATTAGCATCTTCTATAGAGCTAGATCTTAAGAATAATAAATTATCTTCTTCCATCGGTTCCATTTCATCATTGTCATCATCGACAATTTCGACACCGTCTTCATCTTCTTCCATTTCATAGTCAAACATATCGTTTTTCTGTTGCATATCCTTTTCGTTAGTGTTACGACCTTGTTCCTGGTCTTCGTCATCATCTAATAGATCAACAATATATTTACTTTTATCCATTTGCCGTTTGTGTTGATCTTTTGTTGCTGCTGCACTTGTTGCGGTAGATTGTCGTGTTAGTTTTGCTTGTAATTTAGCTTTGACACCATTATTTTGTGGCGGCAGTTCATCGGACTCAGTGTGTACATTAACATCCAAATAGTTGGTACAATCGAAATACTATTTTGTTGGGAAAAAGGTGGAAATAAAAAGAAATTAATTGTTTTTTAAGAAAGTTTCTATTTTTGCTGCTTTAATATAATGTTTTTAAAAAAGAAACATTTAAAAATTAACTTTTTTTCAAGACGAAACTTTATCTTTAACAAAAGGTACTTTTTACCAAGAAAAAAGTACCTAGAATATTGCTTTAAAAGGTTAACTAATGATGTTACTATAATACCAATTATTGTTGGTAACTAAAGCTGCAATAGAGCTTTTGATATTTCAATTAGAAGTTCCATAAAATTGAAAAATGTTTGAAGTCTAAAGGGAGTCATATTGTTGAGGATTCAATACCATATTGTTCTCTAATGATTGTTGCTAAATAAGGTCGACGTTGGATGTTTAAATTAGAAAAACGATTAATATCTATGTTGATCTTTAAGTGATCAATATTAAGAGAGAAGATTGATGCCCTTATTGAGTAAAGATTGGAGTTTGAGCCTCCAATTTGTTCTTAAATTAGAGGCTCAATTAGTGTCTAAACAAACTTACGATTGATGTAAGTAGAGAGTCACAATTTATGACTAAAATGAACCCCAAATGGAGAGCAATCAAAGAACGAAAATGAAGCACGATCGTTGTCGAAATTGAATCGCGATCGGTGTATAAATTGTCCTAAGATTGTTGTCTAAATACAACTTTATTAAAAATATACCTTGAGCGGAGATTGATGAATAAATAGAAAGCCAATAGAAGCTTACCACGATCAGTGGTATGAGTCAAGATTAAAAATTTAATTGAGCTGCAACTTATGACTAAATTGAGCATCTAATTTGTTCATAAATTAAAGAAAATTTTTTTGTATAAACTGAAACACGATTAGAGTCTAAACAAACTTACGATTGATGTAAGTAGAGAGTCACAATTTATGACTAAAATGAGCTGCTAATAGGGCGCAATTAAAGAGCCATTGTTGTCGAAATTGAACCATGATTAGTAACTAAATGAACTTACTTTTGGTGTTTAAATTATTTGCATGATTTGTGCCTAAATTCTGATAAACAAACTAGAACGATCAGTGAAGTATTGAGCCACGTTTGCAACCTAATTACATCCAGTTTGATGTCTAAACTAAAACACAATTAATTCGGATTCTAATAGGGAAATACACAGAATTACGATCAGTGTCTTATGTTGTTGTAACAGTTAGACTGTGGCCGAGATATCCTTTCTGGGGGAAAAAACTTTCGGTTGTTACAGTTGTCATTGGGTTGACATACTTTGGCGGAGTATGACTCTGATCATTCCGCAGCTTAGATCCAATTGTTAATGGCTTATGTAGTCACGATTGGTATCTAGATTGAGCCATGAATGTCCAAATAAAGCCTTAATTTATACTTAAAATTGAAACAAAATTCGATCAAAATATTTGCCGATTGTTTCTTGTGTTCAGATTAAAGTTAAGCTATGATTTTTGTTTATATTTAGCCAAGATCGTGTCTAAATTGTACTAAAAATCTTTACGTATTAATGTATAAATTGAACTGAAATTTGAGTCCATATTGGACCGCAGTTTGTGTTTAAATTAAGTCGCGAGTTAAGTACTTTTCACTTGTTATGTTACATAAAGTAATCTCCATAAAAAGTACTTTTCATAAAGAAAAAGTTCTTTACATAAAAAGTAGTTTTCATAAAGATAAAGTTCTTTACATAAAAAGTATTTTTCATAAAGAAAAAGTTCTTTCCATAAAAAGTGCCTTTCATAAAGAAAAAGTTCTTAACATAAAAAGTACTTTTCATAAAGAATACTTGACTTAAAAAGTTCTTTCCATAAAAAGTACTTTTCATAAAAAGTACTTTTCATAAAAAGTACTTTTCATAAAAAGTACATATCACAAAAAGTACTTTTTACAATAAAAAGTGAATTTTGATAAATTTAAAATTCTTTTATTATTAAAAAAAATACAAAATAATAAAATTTCTTTAAAATTTTGCTGTTTTAAAAAAAACCTCAAAATATTTTTAATAAAATCTGTTATTTTTTAAAATCCTCTTTAACTTTTAAGGGTTAAATTCATAATACCATTTAAGTCATTAAGCCAAAACGTATTAAATTTTATCGTTTTTTTTTACAAAAATTTTTACAATAAAAATTTCAACCCTTAAATTTGATTGCTACATAAATTATAGAAAAAACAGCAACAACAACAACAATAACAAGGAGCAACGTCACAAGCAGTTTAACAAAAAAACAACTAGAATTCATAAAAACTAAAAGAAAAACTGTGTGTTTTTTTGAAAAAAAAAAAAAATCATTAACATACAAACATAACAAACAGGCACAAATGTAGAAAAAGTTTTCGTAAAAAAACACATGTATAAAAAGAAAAATCGATAGACATGCTGGTTTTTTTTTAAGAAAAAAGAAAAATCTAAAATGAACTGAGTCATTAGGTACATTTTTTTTAAAGAAAAATAGTTAAAAAACACATTTAGGACATGGCAAAAGAAATGATATTCTTTTGAACGTAACAGACTAACCTCTTTATTAGAGGTGTTGTTATTTAGAGAATTAGTAGTTTTAGCTGCTACCATAGAGGACACCTGTATAATGGTGGGAAATGGGCAGCTATTTGTGGCTAAATCTTGTTTAATAGTTTGATAAGGAGAGTTTGAGGAGGAGCAAGACTCTTCCAATGTATTAGATTTGCATAAATAATTTCTTACATCTTGTTCATGATTGTTGTAGTTATCTTCCTGGCCTGTGACAAAAACATCATTAACATCTTCTTCATAGTCTTCATCTTCTTGATAATCGGTTGGCATGTGTTTAAATTTAATATGACATACAAATTCTCCTATATCACGGGTAGACTTTTGGCAGAAAGTACAAACAAATGTCCATTTGCGGGCATTATTTGTTACAAATATTTCACCGCATTTTGCGGGAGCCATAGCGCTTGCTGCTGGGGGTGGTGGTTGTAATTGTGTGGCGGCAGCGGCAGGTGGTGGTGGAGTATTTACTTTTTTAGCATAATGTACGGGTGTTTGTACCCGAAAACGTTTATTACCCACTTTATAGGGTAAATTTGTGGTTTCATTGCTGTTATCTGTATGCAATTGTTCGGCTGCTATACTGCTGCTTCTTTTACCCAAAGTATTTGTGGTCGTTTGTTGTTGTAGAAGTTTTTGGGGCTCCTTTAATCTTAAATTTAATTGCTTAGCTTCGTTGGCTACCTTTAAAGCCGCCTGGGTTTTTTCAACAATTTCTTTTGGTCCCCCAGTTGCCACAGCACTAGTTCTTACATTATTGCCTCCTGCTACAACACCACTATTTGCCTGTTGTATTACTATACCACCGCCTTCTTTTATTACTGGTTTCACATCTTCACATTCTTCATCCTTTTCCGTTTTTATAACTATGGCCGACATTGTTTCGTTGCTACTCGTCAAATCTTCTTTCACTATAAAAATTCACTTTTCTTTTCTGTTAACAATTTTCTTATAATTAATAAATTTTCATAATTAATGCAATGAAAATTTTCTTTTGATTTCTGATTGAATTTTTTTCTTCTTCACTTTGCCACTCAATAGATACGAAAAATCGGTTTATTTTTTTCTTTAACAGCTGTCAAACATGGTATAGTAGGGTTTGCGTGTGTGTGAGAGCGAGCGAGCCAGCAGGCGTGAGAGTGTGAGAGACAAAAAGAGTGTGAGAAGAAAAATTCTGTTGTTGACATGAACCACTGTGGGTGTTGCCAGATGTGTGTTTTTTGTTCAGTCTTTATCTTCATGCAAAAAATTGCTTTTTATACGAAAAAAAATTGCCAATTAGATTTAAATGTTTTAATTTTTTATAACCACCATGAAAATATATATTTTTTGAGTCCTAGTGTTCCTCCATTAGGTAGTCTTTAATCGAGGACTTCACAATTGATATAACCAGGGTACACTGGGTATAACAAAGATCCCTTTTTCAAACTAACTGATCTAAAGTATAAACTAGTCTATATTCATGTCTGTAGTATAATATATATTCTTATCTGTACTTTAGTATGTATGTAGACTAGACACTAGTTAGTAGTTTGCAGTCAAGTCTAGAGTTCATTCTTTTCTGTAGTATAGTCTTAAAGACTTGTATATAATCAAGTCTAGTCTGTACTATAGTCTTTATTTAAAATAGAATAAAGTCTTTTCTGTATTTCAGTTGTTGTTGTAACAGATTGGCTCTAACTGGATGTTCTTCCTTAAGGAAAAAACTTCCAATTACTACAGATGCTGCTAAGTTGACAATCTTTGGCCGATTGAGAATCGTGTGGTTCCCGAGCGGAGATCCAATTGTCGGGTCATTCCAGTACATACATCCAGGTGGGAATTCAATTAACCCAAATTTTTTTCTTTTCATTTCTAATAGTTTACTTTTAAACAATACCTTTTTAGTGTAGAGCTGATTCCAATGTTATATCTTCTACAACTTGGAACCGGTTTTTATAGCTTTAAAGTGTAGATTTTGTTATTAAAAACTTTTTCAGCAAGTTCAAAACTTTTAATACTTTTGTATTTAAAAAAGTTATTAATAGTTTATTAAACAGTTTTGCACCAAAAAAAGCCTGTTGTAAACCATTAATAACTTTAACAAACATTTATCGAGTACCGCAACGGATCCAGCTCGATTGAATGGGGGGTACGGTTAACTTTTGTTTTCTTCACCTATTTCCTCATTGGGGGATTTCCCTCATGGATCCACGCCTGATCAATTATAAGAGTAAATATTTATAGATCAACTATTATTATTATTATTCCTCTTCCGAATCAATTGCCCTTCTCTTCGCCTTCGATTTACGTCGTTTTAATTGATTCTTAACATATGGCGACTTCTCACATTCACCACAAACATACGGCGTCTTAATGATACGATCTGATTGAAAATTCTTATGACAAAAATGACAATAATATAGACGATGAGATTTCATATGATTTTTGAGTACATTTTTCTGATAGAAACGTCTATAGCAGTAATTACAACCATGTGGTCTCTCCTCAATGTGTATGCGCCAATGTTGTAAACGTTCCGAATTACTGGTGAATAATTTGGCACAGACCTGACAGGGAAAACATGACTCACTTTCGTGCATAAGGACATGTGTTATAAAAGAACTTTCTCTGAATTCGGTTAAAGGACAGACAGGGCAACGAAATTGATTACTTTTATCGTGAGTTTTATGATGAAGGGCCAAACCTGATCTAGTTTGAAACGATCTATTGCAATAGCGACATATGAAACGTGAGAGCAGACGTTCACCTTTATCATGCATTTTTGTGGTGTGTATTATGAGACGTCTTTCGGTCATAAATTCTCTATTGCAATATAGACATTTATGCAGTGAATTACTGTCATCGTTGCTAGTAGTTTGAGCAGAATTTGAATTGCTAACACTGGCTACATTATCGGCGTATGACTCTTCAATAAATTCTATATCCGAGTCCTTGTCTTCGATAATGAAAATGGCTGAATTATCATTAGTAATGATTTCTGTATTCTCAATATGATCATTCATAACAGCTGCAGTATTTGTTACTAAAGGATCAAGCTAAATAAAAGGAAGAGAACATATTAACAAGTTTTATTTTTCGTTTCCATTTTTCACATTTACCTCCATTACTAGATTTTCGGATAAATCTTTACATTTCTCGCAAATATAAGGAACATTTTGAGTTTGCATTGAGTAAAATAAATTTGAACATACACTACATTGATATCGAGGATGACCTTTTGTATGACGTGTTAAATACTGTGGTTTACGAAAACGTTGAAAACATATCTTACAGGGATATGGTTTATCAACAGCATGTTTTTTCCAATGTTTCATACGTTCCTCATTACTAGCGAATATTTTCGCACATACCTGACAAGGAAAACACGTATCGCTTTCATGTGTCTGTACATGAGCCAGAAAACACCATTTACTTCTCTTTACCGGACACACTGGACATTGTAAAAGTAGTCCTTTATGTTTGGCCAAATTATGTTTTTCTAAAATACCCTTATATTTGAAACTTTTATCACATTTAGTACATTTATATGGAGTTTTTATGCGAACATTTGTTTCGTGATGTTGGGAAATGTGTGCATAAAGTATTTGCATATTTTTGAACATCGCCTGACAATATGAACATTTAAGTTTTAAATTTTTCTCATTAGCATTATTATCATCGACATTATCTGCGGCACTAATGTCTTCAATATTAATTTCATTATCTTCATCATCATTTGAATTTTCCTTATTCGTAGAGATGTTGTTATCTTCGTCGTTTATATAAAACACTTGTACAATTTCGTTTCGTGCTTGCGGTTTTAGGTCTTGTTCGATTGCTGTTATAGCAAAATATTCCTGATTCGGTTTCAGTTGTTGCGCTATTGCTGTTGAATTGTCCTAAAATAACAAAAAACGTTTAACGAAAGTGAATCTACAGTTTAATCTATAGTCTAACCTATAGTCAAGTCTATAGTCTAGTCTATAGTCTAGTCTATAGTCTATTCTATAGTCTTGTCTATAGTCTAGTCTATAGTCTAGTCTATAGTCTTGTCTATAGTCTAGTCTATAGCCTAGTCTATAGTCTAGTCTATAGTCTAGTCTATAGTCTAGTCTATAGTCTA
>NC_060951.1:5020067-5022864 GCF_022045245.1 Lucilia cuprina
CTAGACTATAGACTAGACTATAGACTAGACTATATACTAGACTATAGACTAGAATATAGACTAGACTATAGACTAGACTATAGACTAGACTATAGACTAGACTATAGAATAGACTATAGACTAGACTATAGACTAGACTATTGATTAGGCTATAGACTAGACTATAGACTAGACTATAGACTAGACTATAGACTAGACTATAGACTAGACTATAGACTAGACTATAGCCTTAACTAGACTGTAGACTAGACCATAGGCTACATACTTAACTACAGATACTATACTAGACTAAAGACTACAGTAAGTAGTAAAATTCTTCTTTCTTTTAGTCAAACATGGCAGCAGCTGCTGATCATAACAATACAACGAGGGATATACAAGCGAGCCAACAGCAATTAGGCGGTAAAACGCCCAAAAAACTTAAATCACCCAACAAGAAAGATAAGCTACTTAATGTCTCCTATATAAATTCATTTTGCTCGACAAATTTAGAAGTAGACGAAGGCGAAAACCTAAATTTTGCTAATTACAACGAAGAAAAGTGTCCACAATGCAATAAATCTTTTGCATCAATAAGTGCCTTAAATTCCCATTTAGTATTCCATTCAAATGTACATTGTCCCATTTGTAAACTGGAAGTAACACAGAATTTCTTTATAAAACATATTCTAAAGCATGAAGGTGAAAACTGCTATCCCTGTCAGTCGTGTGGTAAAATATTTTCCAATCTAGAAGAACGTATGAAACATTGGCATAGTCATGCCCAGGAGAAACCGTTTGCCTGCACTATTTGTTTTAGACGTTATGGTAGATTGCAACATTTAAGTCGTCATATGAGAGGTCATATGGAATACGATTGTAATTTGTGTGGTAAAACATTTAAATCAGTTGCAGAATCTGCCAAGCCACCGCATGTCTGTAAGAAATGTAAAAAATCATTGAAATATATTCCTTTGAGTGGTGAATGGGAAAAGGTAAAGAAAACTTTAAAAAAGTTGTAAAAAACGTAAAGTTAAGATCTCCTTATTACTTGTTTCTTTATAGAAAGCAGCAGAGGAAGCCGATTACAAAGAATAAGTTTACTTAATAACCACTTTTGAAATTCCATATTTTTGCCACTTTTAATAGAAACTGCTTAATTTTTATTTTTAAAAGAATTATATGTTTAAATTTAAAAAAAAAATACTTTTTAATATATTTCCAAATTAAGGACTTTTCTAAAACCTTTTTGGAAATATAATTTTTAACAGAAATTGTTTAAGTTTTTTATATTAATAAATTTATGTGCTTGAAAATTTACTTCAAATTGCAAAAAAAAAACGTTAATTCGTTTGCCAATCCTCTTTTAGTCGCCAAAAACACTTTAAAAAATCACTTTAATAAGAGATATCTGGCAACTTAATGCCATTGTTTACATTATAATTATTGACAAAAAAAATATCAACAAATTAAATTTAATATTATTTGATGTAAAGATATTTTAAAAACAATTTAAACTACATCATGTCCTTGGTTACTTTGAAGCCTTCATTATTGAATGCTGCTGCTTCCGGAGGTGCCGAAAGCACCATAGAAAAATCGTTCAATTTCGATATATCTGGCAACATATTTACATTGTTTACATTAATATTTTTTTTGTTTATTTTTGTTTCTCTGTTTACCCGGACTTCCTATGAAATGTTAAAATTTTCTGTATTCTTAAAGAATATTAACAAATAAATATAATATAATGATAATATAAAGGTTTTAAATAATTAAAAACTAAAAAAAAAACAAACACACATCAAATGAATAATAATTTTTAAATAATAATTCTCTGGCAAAGACAAGCGTTTTATTGTTTCTACAACATGGCCCTAAAAACTTTGCAGCCTAATTTAACAACAGCTCCCTTACAAGAAACAGCTTGTGAATCTATGACATTGTTGAATACTACTTCCGGTGGTGCGTCTAAATGTGCCGAAATATTTGTTACAAATAATGCCGATAAGTGGACATTTTTTTGTGTTCATTGCGAAAAATCCACCAGTGATATAGGAGTTTTCATTTGTCACATACGTTTGGAACATCTAAGTTGTCTTAATGATTTGCGAAAAAGTAAAGAGTCTACTGAACATTCTGATAATATAATGGCTCCAAAAACAAATAACATTTCTATATCACAAAATGTAGATACTGAGAAAACTAGGCCCGAAAATGAGCGAAGTGAACAAACAATAGATATTCAATCCAATACTTCCGAAGTTTCCAAAATTTTTGATATTAGCCCACAGCCACTGGCAAGTAAAGAAAACCAAAATCAAACTAATATTATTAAACAGGAAGTAATAACGGACGAACAGTCATTTACGTGCAAAAAACCCAAGAATACTCCTAATCTAATGCAGGATGAGTCTTCTAAGGTTCCAAATAATTTTGAGGTTTCTTCAGTGGTAAATCTACCTTCTACTGAGGATGAAGTATTAGCTGCAGATGAACAACAGCCAATGCAATGTGATGTTATTAAAGAAGAAATCTTTATTAATGAACCTGTAGACTTGCAAGATACTGGCTCTAAAGTTCCTAAAATTTCAGAAGTTACTTCATTAAGGCAGACGGCGACAAGTAAGGAATTGGAGAACATAACAAATAAGGTAAGTAGGTTATAGTGCAGTTAGTTATACAGAATAGACTAAAGAATAAACTATATACTAAACTATAGACTAGCCTATAGACTAGACTATAGACTAGACTATAGACTAGACTATAGACTAGACTATAGACTAGACTATAGACTAGACTATAGACTAGACTATAG